>NW_010188899.1:2270-2512 GCF_000695765.1 Mesitornis unicolor | reverse complement strand
TGTCAAAGGCTTTACTGAAGTCAAGTCAAGTACAAATCGAAGTCAAGTACAAATCAATAACACCGGTCCTGCTGTTTTTTAAAAACAAAACAAAACCAAGAAGTAATTGAATCTGCGCAAGAAGATAAGGACGACCACTGACAGAAGATACTGCACAAGTGCAATAGGAGGAAAACTAATTATAATATGAAGCTGGGATAGGTTATGCATATGTGTAGGCGTGTTGAGAAATTTCATTAATA
>NW_010188899.1:0-345 GCF_000695765.1 Mesitornis unicolor | reverse complement strand
ATGGGAACCTTAATCCTTTCACGTTTTTGAAAGGGGCATTAAATGAATTAAAAAAAAAAAAAGCAACAAACAAACAAACAAAAAAACCCTGCGGTTTGGGGTTCAGGCCACCCAACCCGCTTGGTAAATTGCAGTCGGTGGTCTGCTACTAAGAATTTGTATGTAAATATTCCCATTGCTCCAAAGCTGATAAGTTTAGAATTTTTAATTGGCACAGGGGCCCAAATTAGTGTTTAGACTAAGCAGCAAAGTGATGAGCTGGAAACCAAAAGCTGGAGCGTTGTGTGCAAAGTGACAATGGATCACATTTTATGGTCACACTGATCCAAGTCTGGGCTCAAAGGG
>NW_010188898.1:0-2343 GCF_000695765.1 Mesitornis unicolor | reverse complement strand
CCAATTAGGCTATGAAGAAAAAAGTCTATAAGAGAGTTGTTAGTTGAGCCCTGTCTCAAGTGGAAACGGTCAAACTTTTCTCCCATACTTATCTTTTCTATGAATCGAATCTGTAGCCCAACAAACCCTGGGTTTCTGGTCTTCTTACCCTCCCTGGGAAGCCAATGTTTGCCACCAGGTCTACTCCCACACCAAAGATGCGAGGACTGAAGGCTGTTGCTGGGTCTTCTCTTTGAAATTAAGCGAATTTGTAGCCCCACAAAGCCTGGGGTTCTGGGCTTCTTTGTTTCCCTGGGAAGCCAACGTTTGCCACCAGGCTTTCTCTGGAGCTGCCCAGAGCCTGGATTCAATATGGAAACCGTTCCTACTCCAACTCACCCCAGAAAGGGGCTAGGACTGAAAGCTGTTGCTGGATTTCTCCTTCCCTAGGAAATGCTTCTGTAGCGAAACAAACCTTTGGGCTCTGCGCTTCCCTGCTTTGTTTGCTAGTCCATGTTCGCCTCCGATTTTCGTGGCTGCTGCTACGAGCCGCCTCTCAAATTGAAACGGTCAAGCTTTTGTCTCACCAGAGATGCGAGGACTGAAGGCTGTTGCCTGTTCTTCTCTATTAAGCGCTTTTGTAGACTCACAAAGCCTGGGGTTCTGAGTTTCCTTGCTTCCCTGGGAAGCCAAAGTGTGCCACCAGGCTTTCTCTGGAGCTGCGCAGAGCCTGGTTTCAATATGCCAAACGTTAGACTCCAACTCACCCCAGAAAGGGGCTAGGACTGAGTGATATTACTGGAGTTTTCCTTCCCTGGGAACTGCTTCTGTAGCCACACAAAGCTTTAGGATGTGCCATTTTGTGTTTCAATATCTCGTCCATGTTCTCCTCCGATATTCTTGGATGCTGGTAAATGCCACCTCTCAAATGGAAACGGTCAAGCTCTTCTCTCACACCAAATGTGCTAGGACTGAAGGCTGTTGTAGTGAAATATTTTTTTCCATTATGAGCTATTGTAGCCCCACAGAGCCTGGGGTTCTGGGCTTCTTGGCTTCCCTGGGAAGCCAACGTTTTCCACCAGGCTTTCTCTGAAGCTGCCCAGAGCCTGGTTTCAATATGGCAAACGTTCGACTCCAATTCACCCCAGAAAGGGGCTAGGACTGAAAGCTGTGGCTGGAGTTTTCCTTCCCTGGGAAATGCTTCTGTAGCCAAACAAAGCTTTGGGCTCTGCCATTTTGTGTTTCACTACCTCGTCCATGTTCGCCTCAGATTTTCGTGGCTGCTGGTAGGAGCCGCCTCTCAAATGGAAACGTTCCAGCTCTTCTCCCCCACCAAAGGCGCTAGTACTGGAAACTGTTGCTGAGTTTAATCTTCTGTATTAGGCAAATTTGTAGCCCAAAAAAGCCTGCGGTTCTGGGCTTCTTTGCTTCCCTGGGAAGCCAACGTTTGCTACCAGGCTGTCTCTGTGGCTGCCCAGAGCCTGGTTTCAATATGGCAAACGTTCGACTCCAACTGACACCAGCTAGGACTGACAGCTGTTGCTGTCATATTGTGTCATTTAAGGGTTTCTTGGCATTTCTTCTTTTATCATGATATTCAGGTTTTTCGCCTTATTAGTCACTTTCTCCTCTTTCTGGTGTATCTTGCTTACTTTAGTGCTTTTTTCATATTATCTTGGCATTTTAAGAGTTTCCTTTCATTTCTGTAATTTTTTGACTTTTTCTCTTTATTTGGCACTTTCTCAGATTTTTGGCATTGCTGTCAGAAATGCCACAATCATATTGTAACATTTTAAGGGATTTCTGCTGTTTTTCCTGATACTTCACATTTTGCATTTTATTCAGCACGTTCTGTGCATTCTTACGTATCTGGAAGATGTTGGTGGTTTTCTCATCATATCTTTACATTTTAAGGGAAACTCTTAAAATGTGCCAAAATAAAGTAGCAAGCTGAAAAAGCCGAAAACCAGCAGAAATGCCAAGAAACCCTTAAAATGCCACAATATGACCCAAAAGCACCAATATCTGCCAGAAACACCAAAAAGATGAAGAAGTGACTAATAAAGCGAAAAAGGCAAAAACCAGCACGTATGTCAAGAAGCTCTTAAATTGCCACAATATGATGGAAAAGCACCAATATCCACCAGAAACACCAAAAAGCTGAAAAAGTGCTTAATACAGTGAAAAAATACTAAAAGCAGCAGTTATGCCATGAAACTCTTAAATTGCCACAATATGATGCAAAAGCACGAATATGCAACAGAAACACAAAAAAAGCTTAAAAAGTTCCTTTTTTAAAATGTTAAACCGAAAATCAGCAGATATGCCAAGGCGGTGACCAGCCTTCTGGACGAGGGAAGGGCT
>NW_010188897.1:0-6170 GCF_000695765.1 Mesitornis unicolor | reverse complement strand
CTTAGTACCACATCAATGTGTCTTCTGAACAACTCCAGGGATGGTGATTCAACCACCTCACTGGAAAGCCTATTTCAGTATCTAATTACCCTTTCAGTGAAATAGTTTCTTATAATATCCATCCCAGACCTACCCTGGTGCAACTTTATGCCATTTCCTCTCGTCCTATCAGCTGTCACTCAGGAGAAGAGACTCACACCCACCTCACTACAGTCAACTTTCAGGTAGTTGTAGAGAGCAATAAGGACTCCCTTCAGTCTCCTCCAAACTAAACAACTCCAGCTCCCTCAGCAGCTCCTCATAAGTCTTGTTCTCCAGACCTTCCTCCAGCTTCATTGCCCTTCTATAGACACACTTCAGTACTTCAATGTCCTTCTCCTAGTGAGGGACACAAAACTGAACACAGTACTCAAGATGCGGTCTCACCAGTGTCAAGTATAGGGGGATGATCACTTCGCTGATCCTGCTGGTTACACCATTCCTAATACAGAACAGGATGCTGTTGGCCTTCTTGGCCACCTGGGCACACTGCTGGCTCATATTCACTCCACTATCGATCAACACTTCCAGGTCTTTCTCATCCAAGGAGCTCTCCAGCCACTCTTCCCTAAGCCTGTAGGATTGTATGGGGTTGTTGTGAACAAAATGCAAGACCTTGCACTTGGCCTTATTGAACCTCAAGTAGTTGGCCTCCGCCCATCGATCCAGCCTGTCCAGGCCCCTCTGCAGGGCTTGTTTACTTTCAGGCAGATCGACACTCCCACCCAATTTAGTGTTGTCTGCAAACTTACTGAAGGTGCACTCAATCCCCTCATCCACATCACTGATAAAGATGTTAAACAGGCTTGTGACCAGTCTCTGAGACAGGCATTGATCTGTTGGCTTTTTCTGTTTATCGCCTCAGATCTCCCTGCAACTGGTGGGATAGAGGAGAACACTACTTGTGCTCCAGATCCTTTAACCAGTTGTCTCAAGCCCTTGAAATCCCTCTTCATTGTTTTCAGACTACTTCTTGTGATCTCATCACTGCCTACCTGAAAGACCACTAAGTGGTAGTAGTCAGAGGTTTAAACTATGGTAGGGAGTTTTCTCTGAATGTCCTTGACCCTGACTCCTGGGAGGCAGCAGACTTCCCTGAGGAGTGGGTCTTGTCTGCAAATCAGTAAGAGATACCACCAGATCTTCAAGTCAAACACCTTCCCCTCACCCCTCCCCTCTTTCTCAGGTTCAGCTTTGTATCTGGTATCTTTGTCTCCCCCCACTTTGCCCAGGAGTGCAGGGGGATGAGAATAGGGGTTGTAGTCAGTTCCTCCCCTGTGGTCTCTGCTACTCCTTCCTCTTCAAGTGTAGGGAGGACTCCTCCCACTCAGCCTCTTCTTCCACATGGCACCCTTTCCACAGGAGAAAAGTCTTCCACAAAAGTCCAAATGTGGGTCTGCCCACAGCTGATGTGTCCTCACACACAAAACTGCTTCAGCTCAAGTCCACAAAGCTCTAATCTGGGTCTGCCCATGGTCACAGTTCCCTTACACATGAACTGCTCCAGCACATACTGCCCGGAGTCACGGCTTCTTCAAGGGCAGCCACCTGCTTATGTGACTCAGCTACACTGCTGCCTCCACAGGCTGACCCCGGATAAACATGCGGTCTTGCCATGGGTTGCAGGCAGAAACCTCAGCTCTGCGCATCTCATCCTCCCCACCTCTCCTTTCTTCCTTCACCAACCTTGGTGTCTGCACAGTTGTCCTCCTCACATCTCTCTGCTTTCTCCACTGCAGGTCCCTTCTGAAGGTTCCGAAGGGTTCCTGGGTCTCTCTTTTGGGCTGGAGCTGCAGCGCAGCTGGCTGCAGTTTAATGGGTTTAATGTATCCTCGCATTTGTTTATTCAAATTCATACAGACATTCATCTGTTTCAATTAGATGTAAAAGGAAAAAAATATAGTAATAAAAGTGTCCTGCCTCTAAAGAACTACCCAGACTAGTTAGCAAACCAAATGTCCTAGATTTAAATAACTTTATTAAAATGTAGATCATCAACCACTGAACAGTTATGAAGTTCCTCAAGAGTCTTTTCTTTGCCCCACTTGTGCGTATACATTACAATGCAGTGCCAAACTGCTCACTTATGATTTTTTTTCACATAATCTGTGATTTAATTGATCTCTGTAGGACAGGCAGTGTCCATTCAGTGAGCATTCTTCAGGACCTTGTTTTATTCCCGTTGGTCATTGTATTTGGGCCAAGGACCAGTGAACTACCTGCCACTGAGCTTCTGCTGTGAGTTGGCAGTTTTCTAGGCAGCTTCTCTGTTTATTGTAAACCATAACTGTTTCACGCAACCTCATGAAAGAAAAAGCAGAATGATCCCTGTTTCACACACACAAAAAGATAAGGCTATGCAGCAAGAGATAAAGCAACTGAACATTTTATTAGAAGTAACAGATAAAATGGTCCTTACAGTACAATACAAGGCAGATTTTGAGAAGTCTGGCAAAAATATGCAACAGCTTGAATGCAACAGTATTGGGAAGAAATAGCTCAAAGATCATGCCGCTACTGAGTTACTGATAGTAGGAGAAATCACGAAAATGACACATAGAATTTAGATAATGATATAAACTTTAGATACTTCTTCCACTGAGACTATACATTATACCATCCAGCCAAACAGAAGTTACATCTTCAAAAGGTAATAACAAAATATTTAAAGTTGTATCTCTCGGAAATCTGAACACTGGAACACTGGAGTAGTCTTCGGCACAACCAAAGTTTTTGTTGTAGACTACTTGGGTTGTGGAGAAGGTAGAACTGCATTTAACACTCTAAAATGCAGTATTTCCAAAGTTTTAAACTGCTGAAAAATACTTCCACTGAGAAATAATATTAATAATAACAAGAACAACAAGAACAACAAGAGTAAGAATAACCACAGCAAGAATAACCACAACAACAACAGAAATAATACCTCTTGAACCCTGAACAAACTATGGAAAATGCTGACTATAAACATCCTAAGTCCTGAAGATTTTCAAGGAGCTGGGATAAATCAGGACTGCAAATAAAAACTTGACGGAAGAAGCTGAACAGGCAAGGAAAGCATATTGGTGGATTTTCTTGCTTCGGTTGAATTGCAAGTTTCTTAATGATCAAGGGCTCCTTGTTCTTCTTGAGATGACTGGATTTTCTCCTGTCCTGTTCCTGAGAGCTCGTTTCCCACCTTTCTGCTTTTCTTGTCTTGATGGCCTTCACTCGCCTCTACCAGGCTGTGTTTTCTCTTCCGGTTTCTCTGTTTTTCCTGTTCCCATGAAGAGCCTGCCAAGCTTTCCATTCGATAGTATTGTTAGACAGGTAAAGCCATACTAAACTGGAATCAATTATTCTCTTAATCAAAGCTAGCTCATTTTACCTTCATTCCCTGGCCAAGCTCTTCAGGTCTTTGCTTCCTGGAGCAACTGGAGGCACCTACAGTGGACATGCAGAAGTTAAGAGGTGGCAAGGGCCTAGCTGGAGCAGGAAGCAATGGTTTGCCAAGCTGCTGCCTTGGCTCATCAAGGCAGATCCCTGGGATGGGTTTGCTCAGCCACCCTGAGCCAGTTCTGATGGGACTGTCACGCATTGCCCAACAGCCAGTGTGCATCAGCCTTACCCTGCACACCTGCAGAGCTGCAGGCTGGTGCCGATTGCCACTGTGACAGCCGCCTAACCCTCTGAGGTGGGAGGCTTTTGTTGTCACGCTGTCTGTGAACCTGACATACTTCTGCAATTTCTGCTTTTGCCTGTGGTGCTGGAAACTCCTCGACTTGTGCACAGGCAAGGCCAGCCACCTCCTTGCCAAAGAGTTTCTTGTAGTTGTCAATGAGGAACTGCACCAGCCCCGTCACCTGCACACAGCAAAGCATTGTTTTCCAACTAGATGGCTGAAGATGGATGAGACGGCCTTTCCCACTCCCAACCTTCCCTTCTGTGCAGACGGTTGCAGCTGCGGGGCTGCTCTACGTGGCAGCTCCTCCACCAGCGTTTGCTGAAGAGAGGAAGCAGCCAGGTACTGGTGAGCAGCAAAGCTCAGGTGGACCTAGAAGGCTGTAGCCAGCTGATAGGGACAGCGTACCTTCCCCATCACCTCCATCAGCACATCCAGGGGAAGTGTGTGCTCCTCACGTGGGCCGAGGAGGTTTGACCCTACGCAGATGGCCAGGTTGGTGGCAGTCATCTTGCTGGTGGCTGAGGTCCTGCTGATCTTTTGCAGGAGGGCCAGCAAGTGCTTGAGCAGCAGGAGGTTTGCCTTTGGGCAACTTGCTGGCCACCCTGAGGAAACAGGAAAACAATCTTGATCAAGTAAAGGCTGTCAACGCAGCTTGCCAGGACTGATCTCACACAAGCCCAACCAAGAGAAGGCTCCCTGCCTGGCCTACAGCAGAGGTACTGCCTTTGCTGAGATATGGTCATCTCCCTGCCTGCCTGCCCTTCTGGCAAGAGGCACTTGGTGAAGCACCCCCAATGCCTGCAGGAAGTACTCCAAGGAGAGAAATGTTTTCCTGTGCCACTTTCCCCCCAGATCCCAGCCGACGGCAGTAAGAGATGGCTGGCAGAAAACACAACTTTTTCCAGGAGTCCATCACTCTGCAAGCAATTCCTGGCCTGTGACAGGCCCTGCAGAGCAGGCAAGGTGCTCACTTACTCTTTCAACCCATCCAGCTTCTTCTGCCTGCAGGGCGCTCATCCACTCCTCGTACAGCTCTTCCTCAAGGAGGTTGGAGGGGATCTTACGGAGGAAGTCCTGCAATGCCAAGGGCTCTGGGTGAGGCTTTGAGATCCCCAGCACTGGCCCAGGAGCAGGCAGCCGAGTTTCAGCTCCTGCTCTCTCAGGTGCCCATCAGCAGTGACAGAGCCAGGAGCTGCCGGGCTCCAGGTCAGCAGAGTTCACCTTGAAGATGACAGCTGAGAGGTGTACAGGTTGGCTTTCAAGGTGAACTTCTGCTCTGCTGTCAAGGGCCTCCCTGAGCTCCTGGGAGGCACGCTTGCCAGCTGCCAGCCGGAAGATCCCCTCCGTGGATGGCCCATGCTCATTCAGGAGAGCCAGCAGGTCCTGCAGGGAAGAGATGAGGAGAGGTGCTGGGCTTCAGATAGGTCTTGGGGCAGGTAAAGCTTCTCTAGGAGCAGCAGCAGGTGTGGATGGCTCTGCTCTTCCTAGCACAGGATGATGGAGGGGTGGCTGGAGGTGAGGCACATGGTGGGGAGCCAGCTTTTTCCCCAAGGGCTGGGCCCCCAGGCTTTCCAGGGGAGCCATAAGGATGGGGATCCCCTGGCCCAGGCTTGCTTACTTGGATGGGCTGGGGCAGGGTGCCATCCTGGCTGCAGAGAGCTGCCAGGGGCTGGCCAAAGAGAAGCCCCTTGCCACCAGAGCCTGATGGCCCAGGTGCCTCTGCAGTGGCCAAGGTCTCTTGCTGCACAAATGGCCAGAGCTGCCCACTCCTCCTCCTGCTTGTCCCACCTGCTGCCAAGGAAAGAGAGCAAAGAGCTGTGGAGGAGGACAACCAGGCGAGCACTCCTGGACCCTCTCAGCATGGTCCCTCCACCACAGAGCACATGGGAGACTTGACATTTGGGAATGAGGGACTGCGGGGGGTCAGCTCTCCACTGCCACAGACCAGTGGGGTTGGATGTGCCCTATAGGAAAGACAGCAGCAGCCCCAGTGCAGCAAGAGTGCCTATCTGTGAGAGGACAGAAGGGCTGTCCTGCCCTTGTCTTCTCCAAACTCACCAGCTGTGTGGCCAAGACCACCTTGACTGCCAGAGTGGATGAGCGCTGACCGCTGCTCTATACCAGCCTGCAAGAAACACGCTGTGCTCACCAAGCAGCCCCACAGCAGAAAGGGACCCTGATGAGCTGCATGGGCCCCTGGCCATGTGTGAGAGGTGGAAGCAGCTGAGCTTTCATCCTAAGTGATCCTCACCGTTGCCTGGTCCTGGACCAGCCTCTCCAGGCTGCTGGCACGTAGTGTCATCACTTGGGAGAGTGGAAAAGAACAGAAGGTGAGAAGTGATGCACCTGTTGCTGGACTGGAACAGCATCTGAGGGCAGAGTGGAGACTTGAGGGACACTCACATGGTTGCGGTTGCTCAGCTCCTTCAGCAGGGGCTTGATGGAGGGAGCTGGGGGGCCTGGGGCC
>NW_010188896.1:0-2086 GCF_000695765.1 Mesitornis unicolor | reverse complement strand
GGCAGAGTAGACAGAAACAAAGAAGACATTCTCTTGTGTGACTCTGTCACAGAAGCAGTCTGGCAGCATTCTTACTGGTCATTGAAATTGACCACATGAGAAACAATATGTTAAATAAATAAATAAATAAATAAAATCCCCATAAATTTAAGATAAAAAGAAACAAAACAAAACTCAGACTCCCATTTTGCAATGAGTCACATGGAAAAGACAAGGAGTAATAAACACAAGTTGCTTCTGGGGAGATTCCCATTGAACTCCAAAATAAAATGTTTTACCAGGAGAACAATTAGACATTGGAATAATCTCCATGAGGAAGTGATGGATTTTAAGTTTTAAAAGTTAGCTTGACAGGGTGCTGACTCATCTCATTTAAACTATACTTTAAACTTGAAAGGTTGAACTAGATGATCTTTGTGGTTGTTGCGAAAACCGGGAGAATAAATCCGGTCTTGTGAGGCCAGCACTGAATAAGCAACAAATGCAAGTAGGAAAACAAATAATATTCGTTTATTTACAGCAACATTTACAGGTTCTTTTGGATTGCTGGTGATAAATTAAAAAGCTACAGGTACAGTAAAGGGTTTATAACTAATATAATACCAACAACAACACACTATGAAACACACAAACACCACCACCAACAACAACTTGCCCACAGTGAGCCTGGCAGCCTGGCAAATAGATAAGCCCATTTGAACAGAAATACAGTGGAGCAAAACCAGTACACTCAGGGAAACCTAGAAATGCCTCTGAGGAGAAAATATAAAAAACACTCAGGGTATATGAACCTGAGGAGAAAAAATACACCCAGGGTATATGAACCTGAGGAGAAAATATAAAATACACCCAGGGTATATGAACCTGAGGAGAAAATACATCGCTCAGTGTTAGCTGAGGTAAATGGTCTTACCTACAAGGTGAGCCAAGTGGTGGGGATGGAGAGGGAGCGAATTCGTTTATCTGTCCAGTTCATTGGTGTAGGTCCGAGTTCATCCTGTCCCCCCAAATAAGGGCTCACATGTAAGTTACCTTGGCCAGCATTCCGACCAAGGGGGAAGGTTCTCATCACTCCGTGAGTGGAGAAGTAACTCCCCATTTCTAGTATGAATCTTAGGGTTTTTATTCCCTGATGTACGTGACAGCAGGCAGAAGGATGCTTGAGTAGATTCAAATTACATCACCAGGGCATACATGTGGGTGGGGATGACTACAGACAACCTTATCAGTTATATTAATGTCAAAAAGTCCGTTAATTCACACCTGCATGGTAGAGGTAATGGCTCCTTTGCTTGGGGCGGAAAGAAATGGAGGACTGGGACCATGAGGCCTCCACCTCATTTCACACTCCTCCAGGCATCCGGATAGCACCAGATATGGATCTAGTGATGGTTGCCACCTTGCCCAGTGCTTGGTTTCATGCTTCCAGGCATGCAGCTACCTGGTGTACATGCCTCGGACTTTGTGATTAACTTTTTTCTCTCTCTCTGCAATCCCACCCCATGGCTATAGTCATACCCAAGTGCTCAAATTTGGATTTCAATTTAAGGTATCAATACCTGGGACATCGACTGGATTCTCCTCCTCCATCCCTACAGACCGCTCCATGACCTGAGTCACAATTCAACCAGTTATATGTTATAATTGGCTGATGTACGAGTTCAAGTTTCATCTATGTGTTTTAGTAGAGCTATGTATTCCATTCCCCAGTTTCTGGGCGAACCCTTACCTGAGAGATAGATTTTTATAACAATTCTTTTAACACAACTGACAGCAATACTTATTCTTCTTGTTCATAGTTTCCCTTCAGGAATCTGCATACTCCTTGTTCAATTTTCAGGACAGTATGTAGCAATTCAAAACTATCATTAGTAAGGACTGCTAAAACTTCCATTTGTGCAGTTAAATTGGACAGCATAATACTAATTTTAAGGTGTCTTATTCCTAGTCCAAATAATTCTTTGGCACATACTACTAATTTTTAGGATATAGTCCAATCAGTACTCCAAATTTAACACTGAAAACTCTAATGAATAGGTGTTTGCATATCTGTAGTAGTCCCATCTAAGCATATCCAAGTTAACTG
>NW_010188895.1:0-872 GCF_000695765.1 Mesitornis unicolor | reverse complement strand
TCCCTCCATAATTTACTTTTTATTTGCAACCCATATCCTGTTTCTTGCTCCTTGCCTCTCTGCTGTGTCTGTCCTGGCAATGGATTGTGAGCTAGTAAAGGTCATCATGTCATTCAGACCTCCCATTCACAGTAATATGATAAAAATGGCTGTAAGTAATCATTCACACCTCAACTTGCCACAGATCTGCCTATTATTTTACCAGGAAAAATGCATCTTGTCTGTATGCTGAAGAGACTCCTTTCCCGCACATCAGCTTCCGTTTTAAACTCTCCAAAGGACACTTTTTTAAATTTTGTGGGTGCTCCCCAGCACGTAAGCTGCTTCAGCAAGGTGTGTGAGACACCTGATTCGGTCCCTTACTGCCCTTTTCAAGTGCAGAGGAGTCCTAAGTGCATTGTAGCATCAGATGCTACCTTTTCAGAGCTGCTAGTACTGCTATGGGCATCAAACTGTTCTTGCCACCAGCTTTGAGAGTGGGGAAGACATGCAGACCTCTACCTTGCTGTGTACACGTGCTAAGGGCATAGCAAAGTCCACGTGAAGAAAGTCTATTTTCATGACCTTCAGGTAAGTGCTTACACAGGAGCTACTGGGTGCTAAGCTTGTGGAAGGCCCTCATACCCACAAAAGAGCATTTGAGGACAGGAAGTGCTGCAAGGCAGACGCGTGTTCAGGAGTCACCTCCCTGCTCTCTGCTGACTTGGGACACTGCAGAGCTCGGGTCTTCCATACCTGTGTGCTGTAGTTGGAGAATAACAGAGACGGAGGAAGGCACAAACCCCCGGACCTGCAGCCAGCGCATTGCCCATGCAGATCAGCAGCACGACTACATGACAGTAATTAACAAGGCTCCTGATTTCCAGCTAATG
>NW_010188894.1:518-1669 GCF_000695765.1 Mesitornis unicolor | reverse complement strand
GGTAACCTCACCAGTGACGCCTCCTTCGTCACCGTTAACGTCACTAACGTCCTCATCGTTAATGTGATTAGCCTAATTAGCTTAATTGGCTTAATTAACGCCATTGATATGACCAGTGACACCGTCAGGGGCACCTGCATCGTCATCATTAACATCGTTAGCGTCATTAACATCCTCATTAACGTCATTAACATCATCATTAGCAGCATTAACACCATCATCATTAGTGTAATTAGTCTAATTAGCTTAATTAGCTTAATTAACGCCATTGATATGACCAGTGACACCGTCACTGACACCTCCTTTGTCATCATTAACATCGTTAGCGTCATTAACATCATCATTAACGTCACTAACATCATAATTGGCAGCATTAACACCATCATCATTAGTGTAATTAGCCTAATTAGGTTAATTAGCTTAATTAACGGCATTAATATCACCAGTAACAGCGGTGACGCCGTCACTGACGCCTCTGTCATCATCATTAACGTCATTAACGTCATTAACATCATCATTAACATCATCATCATTAGTGTAATTAGCGTAATTAGCTTAATTAGCTTAATTAACGTCGTTATTACCATCATCATTAACGTCATTAACACCATAATTAGCAGCATTAACCCTATTATCATTAGCGTAAGTAGCTTAATTAGCTTAATTAGCTTAATTAACGCCATTAACATCACCAGTGACACCGGTAACACCATCACAGACACCTCTGTCATCATCATTAACGTCATTAACACCATAATTAGCAGCATTAACACCATTATCATTAGTGTAATTAGCCTAATTAGCTTAATTAGCTTAATTAACGCCATTAATATCACCAGTAACAGCGGTGACGCCTCCTCCGTCATCATTAACATCATTAACATCATTAACATCCTCATTAACATCATTAACATCCTCATTAGCATCATTAACCCCATGATCATTAGTGTAATTAGCTTAATTAGCTTAATTAACGTCATTGATATGACCAGTGACACCATCACGGACACCTCCTTTGTCATTATTAACATCGTTAGCGTCATTAACGTCATCATTAGCAGCATTAACACCATCATCATTAGCGTAATTAGCCTAATTAGCTTAATTAGCCAATTAAGCCCACTTAACAACCCCATTAACCATCTAATTAA
>NW_010188894.1:0-428 GCF_000695765.1 Mesitornis unicolor | reverse complement strand
CCCACTTAACACCCCCATTACCCCTCTAATTACCCCCCCAGCCGCTATCTTGGCCACCATCTTGGCCTTTATTACCCTAATTAAGCCCAATTAACCCCAGTTAACCCCGTTACCACCCCCGCGGCCGCCATCTTGGCCTCCATAACCCTCATTAACCCCCTCATTAACCCAAATTAACCCCAATTAACCCCATTAACCCCCTAATTAACCCCATGGCCGCCATCTTGGCCGCCATCTTGGCCCTCATTACCCCAATTAAGCCCAATCAACCCCATTAACCCCCTAATTAACCCTGATTAACCCCAATTAACCCCAATTAAAGCCATTACCACCCCCGCGGCCACCATCTTGGCCCCCACAACCCTAGTTAACCCCAATTAAGACCAATTAACCCCAATAACCCCCTAATTAACCCCACAGCCGCCATC
>NW_010188893.1:0-1820 GCF_000695765.1 Mesitornis unicolor | reverse complement strand
GCCTCCCTGGGGCCCAGGTTAAAGATGTTACTAGGATGCTCCCTGGTCTGGTATACCACTCTGATTATTATCTGCTATTGGTTATAAAGTTTGGTAGTGATGAGATTGCACAGAGAAGTTCAAAGGGGTGACAGATGGAATTCAGCTTTCTCAAAGGATCCTTGCACATGAGTTGGCAGGTCTCATCGATAAGGCTTTAAACTAGGTTTGAAGGGGAAGAGGATAATATCAGGCTCACTTGAGATGAGCCAAGGGGTGGCATGCCTATGTTGGGGGTGAAATCGATAGCCCAGGACAGAGTTCTTGATTCTTGATGAAGTAAGGAGAGGGGTTAGCAAAACCACCACCATGGACTTCCAGAGGGCAGACTTTGTCCTGTTCAGGACACTGGTCGAGAGAGTCCCTTGGGAGACAGTCCTGAAGGGCAGAGGGGTCCAGGAAGGGTGGACTTTCTTCAAGAAGGAAGACTTAAAGGCACAGGATCAGACTGTCCCCATGTGCCGTAAGAGGAACCATAGGGGAAGATGACTGACTTGGCTGAGCAGGGAGCTTTTGCTGGAACTCAGGAAAAAAAAGGAGCGTATATCACTTTTGGAAGAAAGGGCAGGCAACACAAGGATCTTGTTAGTTCATGCAGAGAGAAAATTAGGAAATCAAACGCCCAGCTCAAACTGAATCTGGCCACTGTCATAAAAGATAACAAAAAATGTTTTTACAAGTACATTAACAACAAAAAGACAGCCAAGGAGAATCTCCACCCTTTATTGGATGTGGCAGGGAACATTGCCACCAAGGACAAGGAAAAGGCTGAGGTACTTAATGCCTTCTTTGCCTCAGTCGTTAATAGTCAGACCAGCCATCCTCAAGGTATTCAGCTCCCTGAGCTGGAAGACACAGACAGAGAGCAGAATAAACCCCCCATAATCCAAGAGGAAGCAGTTAATGACCTGCTATGCCACCTGGACACCCACAAGTCTATGGGGCCTGATGAGATCCACCCGAGAGTACTGAGGAGGAAGGAGCCAGGCTCTTCTCTGTGATGTCCAATGATAGGACAAGGGGAAATGGGTGCAAGCTGGAGCATAGGAGCTTCCTTGTAAACATAAGGAAAAACATTTTCATTGTGAGGGTGACAGAGCACTGGAACAAGCTGCCCAGAGAGGTTTTGGAGTCTCCTTCTCTGGAGACATTCAAAACCAACCTGGACGCGTTCCTGTGTGACCTACTCTAGGTGATCCTGCTCTAGCAGGGGGGTTGGACTAGATGATCTTTTGAGGTCCCTTCCAACTCCTAATATTCTGTGAGCGAGCTGGCAGAAGAGCATGCGAAGTTCACCAATGTGATGCCCATTTACAAAAAGGACTGAAAGGAGGATCCAGGGAACTACAGGCCTGTCAGCCTGACCTCAGTACCAGGGAAGATTATGGAGCAGTTCATCTTAAGTGCACTCACACGGTATGAGTAGGAAAACTGGGGGATCAGGCCCAATTAGCATGAGTCTGTGAAAGGCAGGTCCTGCTTCACCAACCTGATCTCCTTCTATGATCAGGAGACCTGCCTAGTGGATGAGGAGAAGACTGTGGATGTTTTGTGGTGAATGGAGTTAAATACAGCTGGCAGTCAGTCACAAGCTGTGTTCCCCGGGGCTCAGTTTCACAACTACTTCTGTTTAACATCTTTATCAGTGACCTGGACGATGGGATTGAGTGCTTCCTCAGCAAGTTTGCAGACGACACCAAACTGGGGGAGGGAGTGTTGATCTGCTTGAGGGTAGACAGGCTCTACAGATGGACCTGGACAGGCTGGGTGGGACGGCCAAG
>NW_010188892.1:27236-89747 GCF_000695765.1 Mesitornis unicolor | reverse complement strand
TCAATTCTGGGCCCCTCAGTTCAAGAAGAACCGGTAGTTGCTTGAAAGAGTCCAGTGCAGGGCCACAAGGATGATTGAGGGAGTGGAGCATCTCCCTTATGAGGAGCAGCTGAGGGAGCTGGGTCTCTTTAGCTTGGAGAAGAGGAGACTGAGGGGTGATCTCATTAATGTTTATAAATTTGTAAAGGCCAAGTGTCAGGAGGAAGGAGCCAGGCTCTTCTCTGTGATGTCCAATGACGGGACAAGGAGCAAAGGGTGCAATCTGGAACATAGGAGGTTCCATGTGAATATGAGGAAAAACTTTTTTACTGTGAGGGTGACAGAGCACTGGAACAGGCTGCCCAGAGAGGTTGTGGAGTCTCCTTCTCTGGACACATTCAAGGCCAACCTGGATGCGTTCCTGTGTGACCTAGTCTAGGTGATCGTGCTCTGGCAGGGGGGTTGGACTGGATGATCTTTCGAGGTCCCTTCCAACTCTTGAGATTCTGTGATTCTGTGATTCTGTGAATGCTGAATGCTTATATGCCAAACCTGTATGTCTTTTTGATAGGCAAGCTCCACATGACACATATTCAGCTGGTAGTGGAAATACAATTCATATTATTCAACTCCACCTTGTTTTATTCTAGTGTAAACATATCCAGATTTCTTGCCTCTACATATGTTCTTATAAGCAAAGGGTGGTTAGAGTTAATTCAGTTTCTGTTTGATCATTATCACATAAGAATTACAATAGACTTCCATAGCTGTCATATTTCAGTTATTTTAAAATTTCAGCTGTAATCACAGAACTTTTTTTTCCCATTTATTCCTAAAGAATGGAGCACAGAATTGTTAGGCACTGTATTGGCTAAAGAAGTGACAGTATTCAGTAGCATTAGACACTGCCATGTTGTGTCCTTTACAACTTCACAGTTTAAACTCATTTTCAGGAGGAAAGAAACTGCTGTTACTTTCAGATTGAAAGAGAACCTCATTGATTGTTTACCTTGAACACAAAAACTTTACAAAAGAATAAGCAAAATATAAAAAGTAGTATCAGAAAAAAAATCACTGGCTCTGTTGGAAATGTCACACATAAGCTGGCTCATTTCTAAACTTTGCCTCTGTTTGAATCTTGCAAGTAAAATGTGAGAAAAATGAAGTCATTAAACTTTTAAGAATTTGACTTCCCTTAAAATATGTGATTTTTAATTAGCAAATTAATTTGGTTTTTTAAGTGCAACATCTACAGGGAAGAGTATCTGGGTAATTAAACAAAAGTATTAGTATGATTTAAATTGTACTTCTTCACTGATTTTTCATACCAATGAATGTCTTTATGTAGTAAGTCACTTCACCTAGATAATGTGTTGTCTACCAGAAATAGCTACTCTCTCCCCACTGTGGTATTTAATGCACATCATGAAGCTGAAAGACAGATTAAAGTAGAGATTAAAAAAAAATTAAAAAATACCTGCAAATTTAAAAAAAGAAAAAAGTTTAAAGTCCCAAGAATGTGGTTCAACTTTGGATTAAGTAATGAACATGAATGCATATACATATGGGTTTCTATAGATCTGCTAGTGACCTATAGAGCAAGAGAAATCTTAGACTCCATTGAGTTCCTCCAGAGTTGAGTGTTGTCCTTTGGGATATTCTCAGGTATTGGAGGCATGGGTGGCAGCTATGAACAGGATCTACAGGATTTCTACAGCTTTCTGCGGACTCAATAGCATTTCAAACAGCATTGAACATATGACAACTTTGTCTTACATCCATTGTCAATGCAGTCAATGAAATTTAACTGGCCAGCTGTGCAAAGATCAGTACTATTGTTTAGACAAATATTTAAGCTTTTCTATGCCTTAGATGCCCTGGTAACATGCAGGTCTCCAACTGTCTCTCCCAAAGATTGCAGATTTTTCATAAGTCCTGTACTATATTTGCCAATCTAGAATGGCAGTAAGAGATACATTAAGCAGTTTAAACAGCATTAGAAATCAGTGCTTATGCAACTGAATCCTGTTCAAGGTATCTTTATTGGAGCTGAATCACAGGCTCCATTGACAGCTTTGACTAGATCTCTGTAGAACATACTAGGACCTTATATACATAACGTAGTGTACTGTGGACACTTCCATTGGGACACTTAATTCTAAACTGGATTCAGGCCCATCAGTGAAACTAATTCCATTCTGCATTTCTTGTCCAAATTAAAAGTAAAAATAAATATTTAACTCTACTGCTTCTCTGCTTTCATTCAATGTGTTTATAAGCCACTGTTAAGGTTCTGAAGAGACATATACAGCTTTTTGTTTGGAATTATTTATATTTTGAGGAGAGTCTAATAGATTCTAAATTTCATTATTTTACCTATTCTTGAGTTGAAGAAATAAACTTAAAAAGTTGAAAAAATAAAGACCTTGGACCAATTTAGGAAACTCTTCACTGGAATTTGCTGTATGAAATCTCCCACTAAAAAGCCCTCTGCAGAAATTTTTCACAAAATCCAACAGGCAGTTTCTCCAAAGTAAGAGATCATTACAAGCACAATAAACACAAATTGGGAACAAACACAGTTGCAATTCCTCTTTTCTACTTCTCTCTAGTGAGATCTTCAACAAGTTGGGATAAATTAAGAATTCATTATCCATGTCTGTAAGAAAGTAGGTTTCATTCCTAAGCACTCATGATCCAGTTCCGACTGACAAGTGTGGGCATTTAACGTATCTGTCACAATAACAATAATGCTTAAGATCAAGGCTCAACCACAGAAGACTGCAATGGAGAAAATGATTTTGATATCTAAAATCTGTTCTGTTCAGCTGTTCTGCTCAGTTTAAGTGGTATGACGTTTCTCACTTCTGACGGTGTAAGAAGTCAATTTCTGGCAGTCACAGACTGCAAAAAAATGTTTCACTCACAGTAGTCATGATGGCTAGATTAGACATACATAAAAACTATTCAAATATGGCTTTCAGTCAAATGTAAAAAATAAATGAAGAAAACTAATGGTAGTTTCTAGTATCAATAGGGTATTCAGTGTTCTTTAAAAACAAACCAAAAGCAAATGAACAAGAAACCCCACTGTAAAATAACTTACTGAAAGGCATATATGAAGAAAGACTTTAAAATTCAAAGCCTTGACCATAAAGTTCCAAATATATTAGCTGCTTTATTCTAGTAGGGGCTGGACGAAAAACAGTTTGATTATCAGTCATGCTGAAGAGGACTGGGTGTTATGGAGGACAGCTAGAGGAATATGAGTTGCTCCTGAGGCTCACTCCTGGGACTCTGTTGCTGGTTAAATGTTCTGGGCTACATCAGGATGCTGAGCTCCATAAGAAATGCTGTGTTCAGTGCTGGACTTCTGAGTTCAAGAAGAACGAAAAGATACTAAAGAGATTTCAGACAAGGTTTGTCGAGTCAGTGTTTGAGGCTTTAACCACTGCTAATAAGGAGAGTCTGAGTATACTTGGTTTAATTTGATAAAGAAGATGCTAAATTCTAGCTGCCTTCCGCACCTGGAAGGGAAGCTATAAAGAAGACAATGCCAAACTGTTCTCAGCAGAGAAGCTGTCAGAGAGGGTACAGGCTACGAGCTGTCTTTAGGGTGGTGTTATGTTCCAATATTGTGGTGGTTCATTACGTTTCCCAAGGGCGAAATTAAGACACAAATGAGGTCAGATACCACGTCAGAGGCAGTTTTACTTGTTCAAAATAAGTAGTGATAGGACAGGATATAAAAAAAGCGAGGCAGAATTTAAGTGAGATTTCAGAATAGATTTGCAAGGATAGTCACCACCATGGATCCAGCTGCATCCTGTTGGTCCTTTATCGTTGAAGATCTGTGGAGGGTGCATGCCTTGGTTTAGTCTCAGTTTCTTTTATGTGGTCATGGTCTGATAATTACAATGGTTGCTGAACGTACCTCACATTTTGATTGGGCTGTCTCACCACACAGAAGTGCCATGTATTCTCCAGCTGCCTGTCTTCACCCGGTAAGGACTGCTCAGGTGCTGTTCGCAAGAACACCACTCGGTCGAACACCACTTGGTCACTGTGCAACTTGCTTAGCAGGGCTTATCATTCAAGGTCAGGCTCTTTTCCACTGTAGTTCTTTTCAGAAAATCATATAGGCCTCAGCTTGTCACAGTTTGTCATGGCTCGTCACAGGTAGTTTAGGTCCATCATTGGAAAAAGCCTTTTCCTTGGGAAGATAGTGCAGCACTGGAACTGATTGCCCAAAGGAGGTAAGATCTTTTTTCCTGGAGTTTTTCTAGTGTGGTGGATGAAATACTTGACATGGTTGCAATTTAGCAGCAATTCAAGATTTATTAATGGTGTGAGATGGATCAAAAGGTTAAATTTTAGTAGCACTTAATCATTAACCAATTTAGAGTTTAGCAAGGTGATTCAGTAGAATAAGTTATAATTAAAACAGACGTAATTACAGATTTAAGAAGGACAAGATTCACACTACATGGCATCCTAAATCAATATGCATACGTACATATGTATAAGTATAAAATATACAAATATAGACAGACATATTTAGATCCAGTTAAATATATAGACACCCACACTCATGAATACAAATGTATGGATTCAAGCGCATAGGCAGGTACAGAGATGGATGGAAGAGCCTGGCCTATAGTTAAATGTTCCCTTTTCTCAATTTTAAATACTTACAATGCATTGGCATTTCTCAACAAGTGATAATTGAGCCTTGAGAAGTCTGACTTCACCTTGGCCATTCATCAGCTTTGCCAGTTGATGGTCTTTAAACCTTGAGGAGTCTATGCCTGAGAGACGTCCCAGATTAGGCTTGTGATCCAGGAGAACGCAAAGGTTTCACTTAAGGTTACTCATAATAGGGTCTGAGATAATTGACTTTCATCAGGTACTTTTCCAATTTGGGCCAGCTTGGATGATGAAATATTCTGATACTCTTCACCAGTTGCGCAGATCCAGAAATTGCTAGATTTTCAAGTTCTGACATCACCTTTTTTAGGCAATGACCCAGGTACAGTTGTACTAGGCTGTCAGAAGGTGACTGATTAACATTACCATTCCCAAGCAATAGGGTTAGCAGGTGCCAGGTATGTTAAGGGGGTACCTTAATGCTCTAGTCCACTACCTTTTCGCAATCCATATGTGCTGCCTTCTAGATTGGTATATGACCCAGTGAGAGGAAATCACACCAAACAGCAAGTGGCCCCGGAGGAGGAAGGATTGCACCACCACACCTGGTCTGGGCTAGAAAAAGCAAAGGAGCAGTGTTGGTGTTCGTTCTGCTTTGAGCAGAAGGACTAGACAACTTCAGGAGGTCCTTTCCAAACAACACTTCTGTGATTGTATGAAAACATTATTTTTTTTTCCTATTCCATTTCCACATATTAAAATATTGTGCTTCAATAGTTTTTATTTTATTTCAAAATTTTTCTTTGAATGAAATAAAAAATATTGAATAACTATTATTTTATTAAGCTATTTTCCACAAATGTGGAATACATTTTTTACAGAACAAAAGAACTAAAATTATCCATATTTGCCAAAACCGAAATATGTCAACATTTCTGAATGAAAATATTTTGGTTTGTAAATCTAAACTAACAGGTTTTTTTGCTTTTGCTTGCCATGAAAGTAAGTCTAGAACACTTACGTAAACAAGGAAATCTGCTTTTTTTAAAAAAAGACTGAAATGAATGGCTTGAGTTTCAACTCCAAGCACAGCTATTCTGGAAAGAAATAATACTCTTCAGCTGACACAAAATGGAATGTTTGATTCGGTCTGGCATTGGCAAGGATTTTGATTTGCAATAAACGAACACAAGTGCAAATACTTCACTTTAAGACATAGAAACCAAAAAATGTCATCTGGAAAACTAATTTTTACAGATATTGTGTCTCTCATTAGAAAAAAAAAAAGTATAGTTTCTGAGATGAACACCACCCAAACATCCAAGGAGTCTGATCTGTAACAGCCCAATCTGATTTTGATTATTTTTTTTTTTAATATTCTGGTATTGTGCATAAGAAAGACATGTGAACAGAAAGGAGCCAAATATGTCCTGGAATGGAACCTTATGCAAAACAGTCTTGATTCCTAAGAAAGAAGAAAGATGTGTGTTTTAAAATATTTACCATATGCCTTTATATGCTGCCCAGTTACAGGGTTCTTTTGTTATGTATGGATGGCAGATTTTGAGTATTGTAATAGATTTCAAAATCTGTTTTGTTTTTGCTTATATCTTATCAAATTCCCTAATCTTTCCATGGGAGAAGAAGGGGAGTGTGCTCTTTTGTTAAAGCTAACACCAGCATTTACATCGTCTTCACAGCAATGGTGTCTAAGAACCTTATCTTGTTTGATTTTTTATTTTTAAAAATATAGCAAAAGAATAGTAAATATTTGGATTACCTAAGCTTAGTAATGTACCTCTATTAATTATACCTTGTAACAAGGGTCTGTGAATTTCCCAACTTTTGCAATACCAGGATAAGAAAATACTGTCATGCTAAATTGTCATGTGTATTTAGTATATGGTAACAGCTAGGCATTCCACATATATAAAATCTATCTCATAAAAACAGAAAATAAAATCTGTTTAATAAAGACTTGACCCTTCTGAGCAAGCAATTGTTATTTTCTCTGTTTGGCAATAGCTGTGTTTCTTTACAGAGATTGGCAATCAAATCCTCATGATGACATTTTACGTTTTCTGCGGACAAGGGAGGGGGTTTTGTAGCTCTGTTGATACAGAGTATTTCATTAAGCCATATTAAATTGATTGCTTCTAATCATCTGCTCACATTTTAATAACATGCAGTTGTTCACCAACAGAATTTTATGTGTTGCTTATATGTATCAGAAAGTAGAATTAAAACTTAATCACTTGAAGTATGTTCAAACTCATTCAACCCATTTCCAAATACACACATAAACAAATACATATGTACGGATAAAAATATAAATATGGTTGTACACACAGTAAAAGCAAGATATTGGTATACTGAAGTAAGTCCAGTGAAGGGCCAAAATAACCCAGTTAGGGGGCTGGTGCCTCAGACATGTAATAACAGGCTGCAAGTCAGGATTGTTCAGCCTGAAAAAATGTGCACTAGGTGTGTCTTATTGCTCCTCAGCTGCCTCATATACCTACAATATAAATATGTTGGAGCCCGATGCTCAAAAATGCTGAGATATTGAACAAGATGCACAAGTCATAAACTGCAACAAGGGAAATACCAATGTAAGGGGAAAAAAACCCAACACTCATTACATACGGGTAGTCAAACACTGGAATAGATACCAAAAAGAGTGAGAATCTTCACATGTGGAAGTATTCAAAACTCAACTGAACAAGGATTTGAAAAACCTTGTCTAAGTTGGCTCTACTTTGAGCAGCAGCTTATATCAGAGACCTCCAGAGGTCTCATCCAACACACATAATTCTATGTTTCAGTGATTCTGTATATCTACAATTACTCATTTCTGAGCAACTGTCTTTTCATGTTTCCTTCTCTTTTACCTTTCTATATTTTTAACTTGGATTTTAATCTGTGGAGGGTTATCTGAAATTTACTATGTTTATTAATTTTATAACAGTTATTTAAAAGAAAAGATGTTTCACAAAACAGTTCACTTTTGTAATATCCACTCCATCCACTCCATATCAAAACAGGTAAACATTCATGGTTATCAGTTAAATTATGTCCCAATTAGAGCTGACTGACAGATTGTGGCCTGCTTGGATCTATAAAAGTTAAGATAACAAAAATAAGGTTGGATGCAGTGAAGCTATTTATTGCTGGCTTCCAAATGCCAAAGCTTCTCCACTGTACTGTTATGTTTCCACAGCTTGAATGAATAATTGTAACTGGATGATTATATTGCAGCTGGTCTGTTGATTCTCGTCAAGGTATTATTCCTTGTTTGCCTCTGCTTGCTTTTTCATTTTCCACCATAAATGCAAGGCTTAATTTTTATTAGCCCTTTTATGGCCTACTAGTGTGAAGGACTATAATTTAACTTGTTTAATGACACTACGTCTCTTGCATTTCTATTTGAGATCTCTAAGACTTGCCTCTCTGTCACAACTAGAAATAACTAATTTTCAGTTTCTCAAGAAACCAAGCATTTAGCATTACATAACTAAGAGACTATTAGTAGATATGACATAGATTCAAAGTTCAGTGACTCAGCTAAATGATTTGCAATTTAAAGTATAGCTACAACTTTTGTTATCATTTAATGTTGTCTTGAAACTTACCAGTCCTTATATTCTAGCAATGTTGTACAATTAAGGGTTGCACTTTTTCTTTTCCTTTGCAACAACAGCAGAAATCTAATACACAGTCATCAGGAAAATACAAGTCAATGTCTTAGTTACACAAAGATTATTGTTCAAATCAGTTTCTGAAAAGTAATTACGCACTTAACACTTGCAAGAAATCCTCATCATTCTGGGAACTGCAGTGATGCGATCCTTTCAGTAAAATCAAGTTTAATAATCCACTGCCTCTTGCACAACACCTCCCTCTTCTTCCCTTGTCTGTAGTATAATGGTATTTGGCAGCCCAAGCTGGGGTACCGTGTGGTGACCTGGCTCTGTGTTTAATGGAAGAGAGGGCTGTTGCTGCTGCAAAGTCCCGAGAGGGAATCCAGCTGAGGATAAGTTGTATCTTTGCATGTAACAGCTCCATGCTGTTCAATCTCAGCACTTCTTCAATTAAAGAATGATTTTGTTAGTTTTTTGCCAGTGGCAATAAGGCAGCTGGCAAATGTCTGATACCCGTGGGTGTTTCCAAATATTGTATCTTCCAGCCCATGGGATATAGCAAATTGTGTGATTTGATATCATGTCTCAAAATACAGGCTCTGAAAGATGCTAGTGCTGAGAGTATATAAAAATGTTAGACAATTAGGTTTTTCTGTTATGTGTGCCTAATAAGTCCCTTAAGTACCAAAAGATGTACTGATGAAAAACAGGGCCAGCACCCATGTGGCTCTGGCTAACAAATTACTTACCCTTTCTTTCTGTGTTACTGTGGTAACTCAATCAAATAAAATTCATCAAGCTGGTCAAAATTGAAACATATATGAAGAAAAACATACATAAAGTTGTGCTGTGGCTTTCTGCACAAGTTACCAAGCCCTTTACTGTCACTAATCATTTTAATCTGGTTCTTGAGCAACTGGCCACTGACTCTGCCGCTTTGAATTTACAGATTTAATCTCCTAAGGAAAATGACTCCTTCAGGAACTTTAAACCTGAAAAACAATACCTATATTCTCTACTACAGTGATTTCAGAATCATTTGTGTAAAAGTCTAATTTCCTCTGTGTACCTCCTCTATACCATTAGAAGGAGTCTTACAAGAGTTTGAAGCTTACTTAGTTGGTACTAAAGCCCTTATGAGATATTTTTTGCTGGATCTGCCTAATTTAATACTTCATATATCCAGAATCAGACTCCATTGGATAACTACTCAGTCTGTTGTGGAAATAGACATTTGTCCTTTTTTATGCCCCTCCAACTCTGCAGTGACTGCACATGGATTTCTTTTGTCAATTCAAACACAAACAAGAGACTAATGTGTGCACATAATGCCAGGGTCATTGTTCTGCAAAGGAAAACCTTTACCTTTGTTATTTGATGAGAGTCACACTAAGACTGTTAGCCTCTGCAGTCAAGTACCTGACCTCTGAACATGTCATGTAAAAGCTCATCCTTCAAAGCAATTGTGTAATAATCCAGCATAAGAAAAATATGCCTCTTTATCACAGAGCCTTTACCTTACCTCCTGACACACATGAATGGAATGACTTTTATAATAAACCTGCTTGTTTATATTATATCATTATTTGTATCAGTGTTGAAAACATTTGAGTTCTGCTGACTCTTATCGCCTCAGTCTTGACCAAAGCCTGGCATAGGCCATTTACACAATACGTTGAGCATGTTTGAGCATGCTACTCTTGAATACCAAGGGTCCTCTTAACCCTATAATCCAGTGTGCTGTAAACACATGAGCTTTATTTTCCAATGTAAAGTTATCGAGTCATACTACTGCAACTTTATCAGAGAGCAAAGTGCTGGCCATGCATTTTTCTGAGAAAGTCTCTGCATCAGGACACTAGTGATTGGCAGAAGTGGAGAGCAGAGCTCAAGGTTTCCAAAGGCAAGACAGGTAGAGAACTAAGAAAGGTCATAAGTTAGTTTATAACATAAGATAACAAAACAACTAAGTGCCAGGATGTGTTTTAACTGGCCCACTATGTATTTATGCAAAGCTCATTACAGTGATGCATATCCTGCCTGAAGAGACATTTGCAACTTCGTACAGCGAGGTATAGCAGGTTGTTGAACATTACAGCTCCAGTTGAAAAGTGGGAAAAGATCTTATGACTCTTCCTCTCATACTTAAAAACAAAACTAGGAAATGTGACAGGCTGCTGAATAGTGTACTGTAACCATAGCAAAGATTTTATCTTTGAAAGAGGAATCCACATTAGATTTCATGAATCCAATATAGCTGACAAAGATTAAATTTAGTCTGGCAAGCAGCTAAACACCACGTAATATGCTCGCTCAACTCTCCCCAGTGGAATGGGGAAGAGAATTGAGAGAGTAAAAGAGCTCATCAGTTGAGAGAAAGACTGTAATAACTAAACCAAACCAAACAGAAATAATAATAATAAACTGCAACAAGAATAGGAACAATGATAATAAAACAATCGAAGTTATACTCAGCTCATGAACAGCAGTCACTGGCTGAATGCAAACAAAAACCTGACAAGGGGGGAGCAAGCCTCAGGAACTGAGATGGGCCACCATCACAAAGGAGAAGAGAAGGGATCAAAGGAGCTGGAAAAGGAGAAGGGGTTGTCTCCTGCAAGCTGCCCAATTTATAGTGAGTGTGATGTTTATGGAATAGAATACATCTTTATTGGTCGGCTTGGTCATACTCAGATCATCTGTCCTGGGTCAGCTATACCAGAGAGTCCTGAGTTTTCAGTTACCCCTACCTGCCCTCTGGCTTTCTCTTGTCCAGGAAGGAGAAAAACAAAAAAAAAACCAAACCAAAACAACACAACACAACACAAAACAAAACAAAATAAAACAAAACAAGCTATAAACACAAGCGCAGGCAAAACTTTGAAAAAATATAAATATCTGCCAGTGAGAATGAAAACAATAATCTCATCAGTGAACACTGCAGTTTTCTCAGAAATCCAGCCCTGCTGAAACATTAAAAGGGAATTCTACAATTGCAGAAAAACCAGGACAATTGTAAAAGAAAAAGACTGTGATCAGAATACTTAGGTGGAAGATAATTTTCCAGGAACTTCTCTTTCAGTTACATGATTACATACATTCCCATTATGAACTACTGCAAAGATGAATGTGTGCTAAACACAACAAACAAACTGCAAAAAAAGTGTTCTTTTCGTACAGAACTGATTATAGTTTGTTTACACCAGAACCATTTAGGTAGTGATATCTGATACTTATATTTCTATGTCTTATAAGAAAATCACAAAAAAATCAGTTAATGAATTTCTACATGAAAAAGCTGGATGGCTTAACATTTGAAGGCAATCAAATAAAATAGTTGCCTTATTAAAGTAAAATCTGTGACTGGTGGAAGAGGGAAGAATAAAGTTTTTTTCAGATCACAAGTTTGTGGCTAGTCTAGTTTCAAAGTACATAAATATTTTAAAGCAACCTTACTTTTGACAAGTACGGTGATTTTGCACTGGTGCAGGTCTCTTTGACAGCCAGAAGCAGCAAAAAAATAATCTGAAAATACTATAAGGTCACGTTTTCTCTTCTACAACAGAAATCAAAGGGGGATTTATCACAGAGTCACATAAGAACAGGAGCAGGCACATTCATAAAAAGTTCCTGTAACTTGTATGGAAGTGCTACAGGAGAGATTTTTTTGAAGGAATCCATCCTTCATCTCCTAATGTGACAACTAAAAATACAGGAAGTAAAGAAAGATGCAGGTGGCGTTTCCTTAGCTGGAATCGCTCCACAGGCTCATTGCAATACAAAGGTATAAAATTGTAAATTATTTAATTAACTTATCTGGCAGAACACTCTGATCCATAGTTGATTCATAAACCCCCATTTATCCCTGATGATTCTTTTCTCTCCATAAAAGGGTAAAATAAATGTGAAGAATGCTATAACCAAAGAACCTTCATTGATTTTTCAGAGCTACTACTGATTTGTATTCAGAATGTGCTGCCTATAACATACTAAAGGTTTCTTCTAATGATTGCCAGGCATCAGACACTTTTGATATCCAAATCAAAAAGGTCGTCCACCATTACTTTATTATTATGAATTACATATGCAATGGGAATACACCTCCATTCCCTCCAGCTTCAGCTTGCCTTTGCCATGGGAAGCACACAGACATACCATCAGAAACTTAGCTTATCTGACAGAGCTTGCCAATAGGTGACCTAACCTGCTTACTGTTGCACTGCAGTGAGTGCTACATGAAGACAAGATCCCAAGTTCAGTGACCAGTCTCTTGACTATTTTTTCCTTCTTTGTGCTGTGTTAAAAAACATGAGTAACAACAGGTATGTCTATTGCAATAATTTCCTCAAGTTCTTCTATCCTTCCAACTCCTACCATTCTGTGATTCTGTGAAGTAATCATCTATGGTAATCATAAATGAAGGCCAGACTACAATCTCCAATCTGCCAGATACTGAACCGATTAACCCTATTGGATGGGTCAGATAGAAAGTAAGCAAGACAGTGATAATAATGAGGTTATGAGCGAAAAGTTGAGAATTTCTACCTCACCACAAATTGCAATAAGCATGTAGTATGTGAGTGTAATTTGAATCAACAGGCATATCCTTAAGAGTTCATGTCAATGCGTAATAAGTTTAAAGTGCTTGAGTGACATCATAAAATGCCAATGGAGGAAATACAACAAGAAGAATTGTGTGAGTTTAATTAAGAATAGAATTAGATTAAGATCTCCAGAGTGCAAAAATACTCTTATCAACAATCTTCTTTCCTCTGCACCTCTGGCAAATTTCAAAATTTCACTTCCAACCTTAAAAACATTGAGCATAGATCAAAGGTAGGAGCTGCACACTGAAATGTACCTCTTTGAGACTTTCACATCTTAGAGTGATTTTCCTATGGCCTTCATCACACCATGGAATTAAGCCATTCCAAACAAATGAAAAGAGAGAACCTTCCACACAACTAGGCTGGAAAGAAGCTAGTGACTTTCAGAGAAATAATAAAAAATACATTGGCTGCATGGGTTTTGTGTTATGCCATTTGCAATTAAGGATATTCTTATCAGATGTCTCAAACATGGTTTTGCAGCTCTGCACATATGAGGAAAATAACACCTCTTTCCCCTCCTTTGCCCTCAAAAGCTCCTCTATATTTAGCAAGCAGTTAACTATTCTGAATTCATGTCTGGCATTACAATAGCAAGTAAACATGCTACATGAAACAGAAACACTAACAAAATCAATGTTGGAAGACATCTGAGATAAAAATTCATTTTTAATCAAAGTATGATTACTGAGAAGTATTACCCAGCTCTGGGAAAACAACAGGAAAAGAGCATATGCTTCTTGTTGTGACTCTCTTTTAAAAGACAGTAAGCTAAATAGTTTAAAAACTACAATAAGCAACACTAACATTTGGACACATCTTTAACATAATGATACATATTGTCCTGTAATCTATGTGAAGTGTACTGTTTTGCTATACTTATGAAGCTAATGGAAGGATGCCTTCTTCACAAAGGAAGCTTCTTTCTTGGTTTCTGCCCTTTCCTCCCACTGCATGTCACACAGTTGAGAAATGTAACATTTGTTCTTTTTGCGTGTTATCATGATAACTTCACAAAAAGCTAAGTAACTGTAGCACAGAAATTGGCCTAGCCTGTGTTATCTCTGCCAGAGAGTGAAAAATAAAGAGTAAATAGTCCCTGTCTTGAGTCACTGGTTACTTAGAATTTCAGTTCAGAGGGAGGCCTGTTATTATATGACCTTGTCAGAAAGGGCTATTGGTAAGTGGATGCTGGAGATCATTCCACTCAGAGCAACAGTAACTTCGAAGCTCTAACAAGATTTACCATATACTCTAAGATGAATGCATTTGAAAAAGGTCAAGAAAACAATGACAGTTTTATTGTTTTGTCTTATTGCTTTTTATTTCTTCTGCTCTTTTATCTCCATATGGTGACCTTTCATAGAAGTCTAAAATGTATTAAAAAAAATGAAGCTTGTATTGAACTTAAACGTAAAACTCCCATGGGGCTTAAACTCCTTTCCCCTTGATGATTAAATCCCACTCTCAAAATGTTCAGTATGCTTTTTCCCCCCTTTTGTCTTTTTTTGTATGTTTGTTTGTTTTAAAGAAACACCAAACACCTAAAACATATTTCAATCAGAGAGATTATGTAGAAACTAACTGACATTTAGAGTGGAAAATTGTTTCTTTTTGATGGAATTGAGAAAAGTTATGAAAATGAGAGTTTCACTATATCTATGGTCCATTTTTAACATGTAAATTAGACATTGAGAATTTCTTGACTGGAAAAACAAGCCCATGCAGATAAGCACAAATGCAAGAAAGGAAATTTAATTCATATCGTCTGTTCTGAAAACACTTTTTGTCATAATTAAAGTATGTTCTCCTCATGAGAAGAATCATCATTCAAAGGCAGGTTTAAATGTCCCCAGAGCACAAGAGTTTTTTCTTCTTGCATCAGCTTGTTTTGTGTCTGGGGAAGAGACTACACCTCCCTTCCAGGCAGGCTGTTTCAATAAGGCCATCAAAGTGATTTATCTCTGGCCTCATAACTTCAGTCATTCTATTGCTGCACAGTGAAATATCACTCCTAGAAACTCTTCTAGAAACACTCTTCAGGTCTGTGTATTTTTAAAAGCTGGTGAAGGATGGTATTATTTGGCCTCCATGCTGCCTTTTTGCCAGATGCGTCTCTTTTTTAAAGTTCCCTTGACACCCCTCTGGTCAAGGAAGACTGTTAATCCTTTTAGCTTGGTCAAATTCCAGTTCAGGGAGCTCCATTCTGTCTATATAAGCTCCCTTCCCCGACTTTAATAAGAATATCTGATGGTTTCGTTAGTTTGTTTTTCTGTTCCTCGTATAAACAGACACAGTGTTCTTTCTTATTGTGATATTTTGTAACTCATCTGAAAATACACCATATAAGTTAAGAGGAAAATGTTCATGTAAGTGAATTCAAGACACTAATGTCTTAAAATTTTCAGTTTGTAATATATGTAGAGATTAAAACACTATGTAAACATGAGGTCATTATAACACTTTTTTTCATAACAAATAAAAAAAAGAGTGGGAATTGCTTCACTAATTCAATTCACGTGAGCTGTTAATGGAAATACATAGAAATTTCAAACATATGCAAGATGAAAATTGAATTATATACTCACAAGAATGACCCCATGCTATGTGCAAAGAGGATGTATAGATAATATAATTAGGTGCAGTAACAGCAATCTGGTGAGAAGTAAATGTTAAGAAAGCAGAAACAAATGCATGTGGATATAATATAGCAAATCATATTAAGAAATTTCTGAAAATTTGTAGCTTGCCATCATATATAAAAAAATAAATTTCAGTTTTCCCAGGGATATTGTCAGAATCCAAACAATTCTGATTCTATTCCACTTTATTTTTGGTCTTTCATGCAATGTTTTTGGTTCAATTTGCATGATCTCTGCCTGCTATCTTTCTTTCTTTTACTAGGGAATTTACAAAGTGATCTCACACACAAACTAACAGATGATTTTGGTAATTCTATAATCATGTGTGGTTACTGTCATGTATACAAAGATGTTTAGCAATTCCAGCATTACATTTATTTCTTTAACATCTGGGTAAATTGTATAATGAGTTTTGTTATCAAGGAAACAGAGTTCAGGGGTGGGTTTGGGGTGTTTTTGGTTTGGGGAAGGTCTTGGGGAGGATTAGTTGCCTAGTACTGATAACTTCATAATTGCTCTACATTTATAGTATAAAATTCAGAATGTCATTACTTCTTTACTTCCAATTTGTAAACAAAACATCTCTACCAGTTCTGGAAAAAAACTGACAATACCTAAAGTCATTGATTTACTTCAGTTCAGTTAAGTTTCAAGTTGGGTACTTTTACTTCAAGTTTGCAAATTAAGTCCTTCCAGAATAGAGGACTTGCATCTTGCAGCTGCTTTATCCAAAACAGCAGAAGGCAGGACATGGAATTGGGATAGAAGCCTGTTCTCCATGGATCTTAATCCAAGTATTGCATATTCTTGAAAGGTTGGTTCGGGAATGGCAGTAATTAAAGCATACTGAAACAGAAGGGAGTGAATGCATCACATAACTAATGAGAAAATATGTCTGGGAGACAGCCTGGGCCACTCAATGGGGCAGAAAAAGTAAGAACATTTCTACAATTTCCTATTAAAGTATCTGAAACGACTCAGGTAAATTGTCTACTGTTGTCACCAAGGAGCCTTTATAGTTTTTTCTCAAAGGCTCATTTGCTATAAGCTGAGCTCAGACAGTCATTGTGAAAACAATAGTAGCACTTTTATTTCCAGACATTTTGCACGAACTTCCATTTGGTAAACAGTTTTCACTTTCCCAGACATCTTGGAGCTTCAGGAAAGCTAACACTAGTTGGAAGAAAAAGCTTCTCAAAGTCTCTAAAGGTTTTTCAAGCACTATCACCAAACTTCGTATATATCACTCTTTCTTGAAAACAGAACAGCTTTGCCGTTCATCCTCCTTTTCCATACTTACTGATATATGAATAAGAAAGATGAAGACAAATATCTTCCAGTCAGTACATAATGTCATGAGACTAAGAGATGTAGACTTGACCACAGAAGCAATTATATCTGTAGACATGGTATTCAAATATTAGAGAAAGCTGTAAAATTAGAGTCCTTCATTTTAATCTCTTAAATGTCTGTCTTAAAGACTAAAATATCCTCCTTTGAGTGTCTCTAATGTGAATACACCTTTTACATCAGTGCAACATCTCATGGTCATAATTCTTTATATGAATGCCTAAAAGAATGGAAAAAAGCTTTCAGGAGTGTAGAATTTGTGGGCCAGAAAGAGAAGATGAGGAAAAAGTGATTAAAAGTAACAATAAAGCTAAGACGATCTTGGTAACACTAACTTTTTTCTGTTCTCCCATATAATTATATAGAGTTTGAAAAGCACATTTCCATAAATAGTTAACAGATAAATACACAGCAAGGGACCTTTTTTTTAAATTATTAGATTGAGTGTAAGTCTAACATCCCATCTTATAACTCACATCGTATGTAGACTGCATCTGTTCACCAGGTAAAAGATGTCTGATTACATTCATTGCTCTTTCACACTGAACCTTCAACCTACATGAATATATGATGAGCAAGCAGAAAAATGCATAGTTGGCTCTGCAGCTTGTGACTTGGGGATTTCATATGCTATCTGCTGGAAGCACTTTTACATTCAAAGGCTAAGTCAAATGAAGCAGTTTAACACCAATCTGACTATAGAAATATGGACAATGGTTCAAGATTTTGTTTACTCATTTTGTTATAAAATTCCCGTTTTTCTTTTCAATTGGGTTTTTTATTGGATGTCATTAGATTGACTTATGCTCCTCCTCTGTAGTCCAGTAATTTAGACAATTAGCTTTTTATTTCAAATGATCTTTATGTAAAGAAATAGTACCTGAATTTCTTATAAGCTTCTCAAATTTCTTAACATCAATCCATGACTTACTAATTAGGTATAGTTGACAGTGCTAGCAGGCTGACTCCTTTTACTGTATCTCACTGTTAGAAATAAATGAATGCAAACTGTTCTGCTGATTATCCTTTAAAATTTGTTTCAGTCTTTCAATCACAGAAAAAAGGACAAATATTTTAATGGAAAACATTAAACCCTCTTACACACTACAGACTCAGTAACCTTTGCAGGAGACTAGTAAATAAGGATTTGCTATTTCATTTTGCTATTTTAATATTAAAAGGTGTAATTTTGCAAATCTTATGCATACGTTTTCCTTATCATACTTGTAGACTCACATACTTCATTAGGAACAGAGGGGTTAAGGTAAAAAACTACCAGGAGCTAGTCCACTTTTATACAATTAAAAAGTCCAAATCAAAACATATTATATTAAAAGAAAAAAGACTAGTCTTTAAAATAAACAGGTTTTAAACGATATTTCTACTGCTTTTATATGAGCTTCTAGTTAAATATTATTTTTAAACAGGGTACATTTGAAATTCAGATTCAAAAAAATAAAGGAACATAGGCTTATTATTATTTAGATAATAAGAATTTATAAACAAAATACCATCTCTTTCTACAAACACTCAAGTGCTTATTCTTTCACTTGATTCTGCTTCCCATCATTTGCTGAATGTTTGCATATATGGAAATAAAAATGTTTTATTAATATTAAAATGTTTTCAGTGATATATGTGAATGAGGGGGAGACAAATAATGGACTCCAGACAACTCTAAGAGTTATAAAATGAAGACCTTTATTTTATCAGAAGCTGCGCTTTTATAGTCTAAAATCCCTTAGTTATCCTACATAAGCATTTCTATTGGTTACATATATGTGTCCATATTGTCTAAGCTAATACATGATTGGTTACTACCTTACACACGTGTCATCGCCCACATCCACTTCCGGTTGGTTTACTTCTGCTTCCGGTTGGTTTACTTCCGGGTCGTTCTCTTGCCGCATCACTGTACTTCCTCATTCTTCATCCCCAATGTCATGTTAAGGTGATCATTCTAAATCACACAATTCTTAAAGTGGTCATTCTAAATTACACAATTCTATGTAATCATGTTACATGCCTCCACTCACGTACTATTTCAACATCATATAGTCATGTCCATTCTGCTCAAGAAAGGTTCCCACATGTGAAGCCTTGCCTTAACATAATCTGATGACACCCATAACAATCTGTACCTTACCTGTGTGAAAGTGAACTGACTAAGGGATGAAGTAAAAAAGCCAGTGAAGTTTGCATTTCATAGAAACATTGAATGGTTACGGCTGGAAGGGACCTTAAAGATTTTCTGGTTCAACCTACCTATCATCAAAAGAGACACCTTTCACCAGATCAGGTTGTTCAAAGCCCCATTCAACATGGCCTTGAACATTTCCAGGGAGGGAGCATCCACAACTTCGCTGGGCAACCTGTTCCAGTGTCTCACTACCCTCACAGTAAAGAATTTTGTCCTAATATCTAATCTAAATCTACCCTCTTCCAGTTTAAAACTGTTACCCCTTGTCCTATCACTAAACTCTGTTATAAAAAGACCCTCTCTAGTTTTCCCATAGGCCTTCTTCAGGTGCTGGAAGGCTGCTATAAGGTCTCCCTTGGAGTCTTCTCTTCTCTAGGCTAAACAACCCCAACTCTCTTAGCTTGCATTCATAGAAGAGGTACTCCAGCTCCTGGATCATCTTCATGGCCCTCCTCTGGACTCGTTCTAACAGCTCCATATCCTTCTTATGTAGAGGGCCCCAGAACTGGACACAGTACTCCAGGCAGTGTCACACCAGAGCAGAATATAGAGAGAGAATCACTTCCCTCAACCTGCTGGTCACACTTCTTTTGATGCAGCCCAGGATAGGGTTGGCTTTTTGTGCTGCAAGTGCACATTACCAGCTCATGTTAAGCTTCTCCAGTGCCCCAGTGTTCTTCTCCTCAGGGCTGCTCAGTCCATTCTCCGTCCAACTTGTATTTTTTGCTTGGGATTGCCCCTACCAATGTGGAAGACCTTGTGCTTGGCCTCGTTGAAATTCATGTAGTTTGCTTGAGCCCACCTGTCAAGCCTGTCAGGGTCCCTCTGGATGGCATCTATTCCCTCCAGCATGTCCACTGCACTATACAGATTAGTGTTTTCTGCAAACTTGCTGAGGGTGCACTCAATCCCACTGCCCATGTCATCAACAAAGATGTTAAACAGCACTGGTCCAAATACTGAACCTTGAGGAATGCCACTTGTCACTAGTGTCCACTTGGACATCCATCTGTTGACTGCAACCCTTCGAGTGTGACCATCCAGCCAATTCCTTATCCACAGCATTTTTGCAAAGTATTGTTCTGATACTTGATGTATTATCTTGCCGTGAAAGGACCATATTCATTGAGAAGGTAACTTTATGCAGAAGTTAGGATGTGGAACATAAACTTCTTAATAACAGTAGAAGTAACAAATGGATAGACTAAGACACTAATATGATAGCTTAATATTGCAAACTGAGCAAAAACTGAGCCTTGGGAAACACTGCTCGTGACTGGATGCCAACTAGATTTACATCTGTACAATACAACTCTTTGTGTTCAGCCGTCCAGCTGGTCTTTTACCCAGTGAAGAGTAAACCTGTCTAAGCCATAAGCCACTAGTTTCTCTAGGAGTTTGCTGTGGGACATCGTGTCAAAGGCTTTACTGAAGTCCAGGTAGACAATATCCACAGTCTTTCTTCCCTTATCCACTTGGTGGGTTACCTATATAAAACCACCATCATATGAAACATAGACACACTGTGGACTAACAGGGTTTAAAATCATATAAGCAACTTATGTGCTAGAAGAGATGGACTTGCTATGATGATTAATTTATATTATGTTTTACTTGGGTAATAGTTTAATAGAATTTTCCTGGAAATAAATAAGGATATTTCACCGCATTCCCTACCTAGTCTAATTTAATCTCTGGACAGCTTGGATTGTATAGTCTTTGGCTCAGTTTAATTTCAGAAAGGCCCTGTAATATTCACAGGAACATGTAAGTGCCAGGTCTGATTTATGATCTATACCTGTGATATAGACTTTTAAATCCTGTGTCAGTTCCAAAACAGATGGCTCGCTCGTTTCACTCTTAGTCCTTCCAACACTCATGCAGAACATTCATTTACTTGAATGATGAGCCCTCTGTAGTTCTTCTTAAGACTTAATTCTCCCTGGCTGTAGATTTTTGAGTTTAATGAAGAGATGGATCATAGTCAAGAAAGATCCAGTTAAGAAGCTGCTAACTTCTTTCATCTGATGCAATAAGGTGAAAACCCTGTGATTCAGTGAGTGCAACTTCAGGTGGAGAAAACAATTTTAAATAAACAGGAAAATGGTTCTTGCAATGCTTCAGTTGCCTTCTATATATTTTATCTCCTTTTTCAAAATCCTTCAAGTTTAATATTTATTCATGATTTACTACTAACTTATTTTTGTATTTATCCAAACAAAAATATTTGTTATCAATAATTTGGTCAACAACAAATAGTTTTGAAATTATATCTATTTATTGTATAGTATTTTTGCAGTAAGAATAATAAAGGTTTCCTAAACTCCTTCTAGATTCAGTCTTGAAAAACTACTCAGGTTTACATATTATAATTTCAGTTCTTGGACCTATTTGTATTGTTGATACATATGAGAAAAATGACATGCAGATTTGCTGTTGATTATTCTTAAACAGTGATAGCTGTTTTATAGAAATTATTTTCTTGAATACATTTACTTAGTTACATTCTGTCTCCAGGAATAACTAAATAATTCTGACTAGCAGGTAGTTACTGCAGTCAAAGGACATATATGAATGAGAGCAAAGCAAGTATCTAGTCTTCAACAACCAGAAAGCAAAATAGGTTATAGAATGTCAAATGATAAATTTTTCACATTCTGACTTTAAGGCCTTTGAGAATAAAAGGTTTCATTTTCTGAAATGCAGAGCTTTTCAGCTGTATTCACATGAACTATGTTGACAACAAGAGATCATCTGGGTTATTCACTTTGTGTTGTTTAATGTCATGTTATATCATACACAAATGTGACTGTTTAATCATAATAGAAAGTGATATTAGTTCACTTACAAGAGAACTCTTAGAAATACACTAAGACAGTGAGGCTAATACAAATATGGAGCAGAAGCTTAGACTTGGTGAAAGAATAGAAACTATTTTCATAGGGTATTAGTTCTCATTTTAAATGGTTCAATTTTATCCATGCTTGTATCTTCACTCACTGGTTACAAACATTTGTAGTCTTGCAACAAGAGCTTACAAAAAGTAGGCTTCCAGAATATAAGTATAAATTACACTGTTTCCACTGGTACTGGGGATGAGAGCATCATGATCATTCAGTATTCACAAAAACCTTTGCAACACTGGGACTTTAAATATTGATACCAAATATTCTTGTGCAATCTTTCAGTCAAGAAACAGAAATATTTATTGAACCAAGAGCAAACATCCTTACATTTCTTCTATGCATTCCTTCCTGTAGAACTCAAAATGTACAAGGAACTGTCTTGCACACATTCACTTAGTATTTTTAGGAAACTGTGATCTACTTGCAGATATCACTTTAGCCTAAAAATGGGTTGCACATGTCAAATGAATTATTCATTGTAAATTACTCACTTACCTCTGTAGTTAGCAAAACCAAAATCCAATTCAAGAGCACATGCTTTTCCAAATGCATCAACAGTTTGCAGACACAAACCCTAGAATCTATGCTCACCTTTAATCAGGGGTCATTAATGCTCAGTCAAAACTGGTAAATGTTGTTTGCAAAATTATAGGTTTAATAATAAGTATATTATTATGGGTGATTTTTATCTTAATTGGTTTTGAAAATTAATTGGATGGTAACAAAAGCTAGCAAAAAGCATTTAACTTAATCATACAATTAAAAGTCCCTGAAGACTTGTGACTGATAGTATTAACCAATGTTTAAAACATTAAATTTTACTTTCAGAACCTAAATAATTTTGTAATATGCAGGTGAATCTTTATCTTCTGCTAGTAGTAAGCATAATGCACACTGTCAAGAGGTGATATGATGTTCACCCTCATTACTAAATTCTCTATTTTAAATTTTGTTCCTTTTTTCTAAGTTTGGTGCACTATTTCACTTTAGAACTATCATTATTTCAAAAAATATGACAGCATATCGAACTTACGATTTAAACAATTAATATTTTGTCTATGACATAAAGAAGTATTATTTTTGCATCAAATCTTATAAACTATTATAAAACTTTCTATTGTTTCCTGAATTTGACATGTTGGGGGAAGATTTTTCAGAATATCAATGAAGGAGTGAGTTCCTTTAATTTGAAAGTTTTTGCATTTATAACTGACTTTGTATTACTCATTTTGAAAATGCAGCTTGTTGTCAGCTCTATGCATCTTCAGTGATGTCTATTAGCTAAACATAACTGTTATTGCTGGTTTTTTAACTCTGAGGCTGTTATTGTCAGTAAGTATTCAGTTTTCATGTTTGTGGTAGTAGAAGATGAGCTGCAGCACTCACCATAGAGAGTGTCACAAAGGTAACACGAGTAGTCTGGAATCAAGTAGTGTTCAAACCCACGTAAGCAGAGACTTCTGAGATGGGAAAATTGTGCTCATTATTTTTGTCTCATAATTTACTGAACGACCCCTGTCACAGCTATACTCACTGGCTTTCTGATTAGAAACTACTGTCCTGCAGTCATATGCATTGGTATCCATAGCAAATCTGAAAGTGTAAACATATTGCCTGAGTTAGAATACAGATGCAGTTGAGATGTGTGTATGCAACACAACAAATCAGACAGATATGTTTTTCACAGCAGCTAAGGAAAACATGCACAGGGGATCCACTTTTACAGAACTAGAGAATGAATATGAACTGGTGCAGGTATTTCTTTCTCTTTCCAGGATTTGGTCTAGTCAAACCTAGGAGAACCAAGAGAACTGGGATAATATAAAATACGGTCATGGATATTTTTTTTTCCTCAAAAGTTCTGCAAGAAGAAGCAATGTCCAACTTTTGTGTCTGTCACTAACATACCTATATCAGAAGACAGAGTGTTCCCTAGCCTCTTCAGAGTCTGAAGAAATTTGAATCCATGATTTGCACATCAAGAAGATTGCTTTAGTTATCATGTTATGGAGATTCTTGTGTAGAGCTCTTCTCCATCACAGTAAAGCAAGGCCATGATGTAGCCAAGGAGGCAAGAAACAATGGAGTTCAAAGGCAGCAAGAGAGGAAGTCAAAACATGGTTGGAAAGCTCTGATCTGGATCCATCTCCACATCCCACATCCTCCAACCTCCTCAGCTATTTATTATGTACTTCATATTATGCTGTGACAACATAAGACTTGACAACGCAGGCACAAGGTATTATCAGGGTTATGAACACAAATCAGAAAAACATTATTGGTCACTGAAGGAATGCAACCTGGTGCACAGGGTAGAACTGGCTTTGGGGCATAAGAAATACTAAAAATAAAATTTACTCAGCATATATAAATCCTCCGATATGTGGCGAAAACACAGAGGAGTTAACAAGAAGTATAAAAGACAGCTAGAGCCCCTACATGAATAGTAACAAAGGAAAAACAGACAGAGACAAATTACTCTGCCTTTTCTCCCCTAGTTAAGGATGCCAACCCTAACTAATGTCATTATTTATCTGTTAGGTCCACCCTTATATTTTACACAGCTTTGCTTTTTGATTTGCCATTAACCAGATTTTACTACTGCAAACTCAGCTTCCATATGTAAAGTATTATCTTTTACTGGATAATTTGGTTATCCAAAATGGAATTTTAAAAAGTAAGCGTGTCTCTGTGTTTCAAGACACAGCCTTCCCACATCACAAAGTGACACAGCAGTGAGTCAGAGAAAATGATATAGCGACAGAAAACTGCTACATAAATACAGACATTCCTGAGGAATGGAAGATGTATTTTTCCAAATTATCTCCTCAGCCTTCCATAGCCGTTGTCTTGGAATCCCAGGAGGCTACTGTGAAAGGTAACTAACTCAGAGAAATAAGTCTAGTATTGGTGAACTCATAAATGTATTTATGGATAAGCATCATCAGAATATTCAGAAATCCAAAAAAGAGAAAGCCTGAAATCACTGAACTTGGCTACAAGGCAGTCTGCACTACTCAGTGGACCTCTCAGTGGACTGTCCTACAAAACAATACAGGCAAAAAAAAAAGTCAAACCACCAAAAAACCCACCAGATAAAAAACCATCATTCATTTTACCTCAGCAAGTGATCTTTCCTCAAGACTTGATTGTTGTGCCTCAAAATAATTTGGTTGGTTGCTTTATTGCGTGGGAAAGTATCTTCAAAACTGAATAAATAGCTTTGATTTTGTTTTCAATTGTGGAGTCTGTTCTAATTTATTTAAAGTTAGTAAAAATCAGGTTGCATATTTCTAACTACCTAATTTCTGATCAGACTGTAAAATCTACAAACTTATCCATCAACAAAAGAGTCTTTCTTCTAAGGACAGAGTTCGCATAGTTTATTCACATAGAAAGTATAAAAGAGGTCCTTTTAAACTTTGGTTCTGAAAGAAGAAAAAGAAATCCAAATCACAAAGAAGAAAAGAAGTAAAATATGTAAAAAATTGAAGACTGTATATTTCAGTGAGATTTCTACATTTTGAGTTTAGAGTAGGTCTGATAAATATAAAAATGGTTGAGCTTTTATGAATTCACTATGAGTGTTTGTTTTCAAGCCTCTCACAGCTTTTCAATGAAATCTATGACAAGCTTTTTATGTCTAAGGAAATTTAAAACCCTTCTGAGATTCCCTGAGCAGCCCTAAGATCTCATCAAAAGATATTGGTGTAGTATGTAGAAGACTCTGAAGAATTATGCTTTAAAGTTTTTTGTTTTGATAGTGTTTGGTTTTTTTTCCCTGGATTTTCTGTGATTTGTTTTGTTGTTGTGTTTTTTTTTTCTTTTCACTTTTCCCTTGGAAATTGCAGAATCCCTCTTTCTCTGTCTTTCATTATCAAGTAAGGTTTGGGCTTGTCTGTTTCTGGGCTAGGCAATACCTGAGATGATTCCAGTTCATCCGGCTGCAAAATATTCTTCAAAAAGGTGATTTAAATCTTCTGCATTCCTCCTGAGCAGTAGCTGAACCTTGGTGGTGCATTCAGAATAACCGAGATTATAGAAGAGGAAACAAAAATCTCTAGAATGGTTCTGCTGTTCTTTGTACACCCAGATGGAAATGGACAACTACGTCAATAAAGAAAAAAATGTCAGAAGGAAATACTTATGTTTCATATACTATATTTTTGTCTAGTGTCTGCCATTAGGTTCTTACACCTGACAATTTTATTTTGCCCAAATGGCAGATTGCATTACTGTTTCATTTTTTTCTTTTGCAACAGCCTTCAGGAACTGCTTTTAATCAGCGCCATGGACAGAAGGCCCAAATTAACGTTTTTATTTACCATACAGCAATTTCATGAGCAGTAGAACCAACAAGACTAGTTTCCTAACACTACTGTATTTCGCTCACTAGAAGGTGACGTTCTATGTCTCTATCCAGGCATCAGTTCCCAAGCAACCTGAAGAAAATAATGTTTTTGAGACTTCTCTGTCAAGTCTGCCACCAGGTTCAAAAACAAGCACACACAGGCAGTGCAAGGCAATAGCAAGGTTGCTGGAGTTAGTTTTTTTTTTCCTTAGGAAACTTCAGAATTTCATTTTTAAAAACACAAAATGTTGCCACTGTAATAAAAACAAAATAATCCAGAAAGCAGATTGAAGTTCTAAAGTTTCTTATTTTTTTTTTTTGGTCAAAGAATTAATTGAGTAGCAGGATAGTCAAGCAGTTTATTAAATTCATGCTGATTCCTGCTCTGAAAAAAGTGGAGAAGTAAGTCAGTGCTGGGTCACTCACTACTCAGGTAAACTGTGTCTGTGTCTTTATTTTTAGAAAAAAAAGTTAGTAATAAAGAGTTTCATATATTCATGGATCAATATATGACAGAACTTCTCAGTCATGTATGAATGAGGTAGAATGTGAACTTGGATCTCATTTATACTCGGATGTCTCAATACCTATTGTCAGTTACCATATTGTTAATTTTTCAAAAATCTTTTTTTGAAAGATATAATGAAAAAACCCAAAACAACCCAAATGTGAAAAGAATGTGGAAAAAACCTAGAAACATCCCCCACACCAAATATTCCGTATTCAAAGACAAATATATTTTTGTACATATAATTTTATTGCTACAGTTTCCACAATTATGGATGTATTTGTGTACACAGATGTACACAGCTCTGCACATTTAAGTGATTCTAGTATGACAGTCATTACTCATGTATTCCTGAGGCCACAGGACTGCCAGAGCTTTCAGTTGTGTCTTTTACTGAAAAGTGTATATAAAAGACTCAAAGAAGTTTTATCTGAAAATTAACTATATAGCAGATAATTTAGAATAAAGGAAACTGAAAATAAATAAAAGAGGCACAATGAAATAACATTCTTCCACTTTTCCCTGCTTTCTGTGTCTTGTCTGTTAGGCTTGTTCTCAGATCAGTAATAAACCCCACACCATCTCCTCTGTGTCCTTAAAAAAAACCTTGCTCTTTCTGTCATCTCTCAGGCCTGGCCTTTCAGATGTCTTTTAGTCTGTCATACCTTTACTGCTTTGTCTCCCTGACTTTTTTCTTCCTGCTTCATCCTTTGATTTTCAAGGAAACTCCTGCTTCCAGGTAAAACCACTCAGAGCTGCACTTCCAATTCCCTCCTTGCCCAAGAATTCATCAGTCAGCAGAAGGCAAACCATAACCTTCCTTCCTACACAACACCCACATCTTTTTGAATGACCATAGCACAAGTAAGAAACAAGTAAAACCCAAATCCTTCCATCATATTCTCATCATATTTCTCATCTTTTGTCTTTTAATGTATTAGATTTTTCATACATTGTCATGACTGCATAAATGTTGTGCACACGTGCGCACACTAAGTTTGGAGTGTCTATTTTTTTCTTTCATTTCTACCCAATTAATCTGAGAAGACATAAAAAAGAACAGAATGTAATTCAAAATGCCTTATTTTCACAGGTAAGTTTCAAGTTATATGTAAATTAAATGTTACTGTTTTCTGATTACAGTCAAAAGATGTTAGCCTAATTTAATCCACAGCAGTAAAAAATATTGAGATTCTTTAAGAATGTCCCTGGAAAGTGCTGAGAATGGTATGCAGTATTTCATCATATGTTAAAGATAAATCAAATGCAGAATATCTTTCATTGGATCATCTTTCCCTTATTAGTAAAATTACATACTTGGTTACACCTTCACTATGTTACTGATGAATCACATTGGACTCCTTTAAAGACTGTAATCACTGGTAACAAAGGAAAACCCAATTCTTATAAAAAATAAGAAACAAATTTGTTTTCTTCACCTCTACAATGTTTCATTCCACAAATAAATGCTGTTATAGAACATAAATATTGATTATTTTTATTTAATAACTAAAAGTTGAACTAATATAATCAAGAAGTACTTTTGCTAAAAGATGCTGCTCATTATATCTCTCATAGTAAAGGTTCATACTGTGCTGTTTAGGACACTTACTGACAGATCAAATGTTCTCCTGTTGACTAGCCACACAATGATGTATGTCTTATTAGTGAAGATGCCTGTTCACTATAAATGCAGAGCATGAGAAATAGTAATGATATTTTTCCCCATATGTGTATGCAAATATGTATGCAATTTAGGCAAAATCAGAAGTGGAAAAAATGCAAGGAATTGCAATGAATAACCCATGTGTTTTTATGTATCCTTAAAAGTCTAAATGGTTGAAGTCTGTATCAGTTAAAATACTCCAACTTAGCAGGCTTTGCCAGAGTTAGGCCAAGTGCGCAAGATATCCAGTATGTACCAAATTATCACACTTTATAAGCTGTCCTTAGTCCTAAGTCAAATGATACTTTCAGGTGATACTTAATAGCATCAATTCAGAAGTCTTTATGAGCTGGAGGGGAAGTCAGGAGAGAATCAAAGTTAGAAAGCTTATATCTACTGTAAGGACTGGTCCGACTCATAGTTCGAACAGGTTTCGGTAATGTCCAGAGTACCAGATGACTCAAAGGGAGTTGCAAGAGTGACTCAGCCTTGGATTGCATTGAGGCCCTACGTCTGCAGAGATGACACATGGGGAGCTGCATATATAGCTCAGCCCTGAGATGTCCAACAAGCCCAAGACTAAACAGGGCAGTGCTGCATCATTCAAAGAACCAAAAATCTAAGTTGAGCCTTGAAATCCCCCCAGAAATAGTATGCCCTAAGTCCCAATCAAACCACTATTCAGTTGCCTAAAAGTAAGACAAAGATAAGTCAGAGGATTTCTGTCTGACTCCAGGGACCAAACAATACAAAGTTAGGCAAAAGATAGAGCATGCATAAGTGGATCTCACCCATGAATAAATAAAGATAAGGGGAAGTACTGCTAAAGACAGACACCCCAGGTGGTATAATCCACTCAGACACACCTCTGCCTGCTGTCACGTACACCAGAGGATAACAACTCTAAGATTTGGGCTAGAAATTGGGAGTTACTTCTCTGGCCATGGAGTGATGAGAACCTTCCTCCTTGGTCGGGATGCCAACCAAGGTAACTTACATGGGAGCCTTTACCTGGAGGAGCAAGTGAATATTTGGCAGGCTTTAAGTTTGTAGTTGCAGGTGATTGACTAACACATGTGTGGTATTCTGAGCTGTTTGTGAGTTGTGACAGTGTGTTCCATGAATCATCTTGTGCATTGTAATAGTGAATTTTGTGAGTAGCCTAGGAGTTGTTATGAATTGCTTATGGGCAGTAATAGTGAGTTTTGTGAGTGGTCTGCGGCCTGTTGTGAATTGCCTGTGGGCTGTAATAGTGCATTTTGTGACTATTGTAGTTACAATAGTGCATTTTGGGAATATTGTGGTTGTAATAGTGTAGTTTTTCTTTTAAAACTGCAATAGTGCATTTCTCCATTGTATCCATAGAACCTGCAATAATGACGTACCAGATCTGCACATGTTGTTCAAATAAATTGTTAGTTTGAACTCTGCAGTCAAGTCTCTTTTCATCACGTCTACATCAGAGAGTTAAGTCTAGCTACTTTTTCCATCTTTAAAAGATTCATACCCATCTGACAGTTGTTTCAAATAACTTTCACTGTGGCACTGTAGTTTTCAGTGCCTCTTGAAGTGAAGTTGGAGATCATAGCCCTTCGGCTTCCACTCAGCTGTCGGAAGGGTTGGCCATACCGTGATCTGCTGGAGGAGATGAGACCAGTTGGAAAATAGGCCAGATAGAAAGTAGCTTGGACACCAGGTAGGTAATACAATCTACTTTTATTATATTTACCAATATTTTAATGTAATAAATACAAACCAAAATACACCTCCAATAATTCTTTGACAAATTTTCTTTCACTAATATTAAATCTGTCTTTTACAAAGTACCTCTTGGAACAAAATGAAAGTATAAAGAAGGCTCCTTTTGTGAATGACCTTGAGGATCCTGGAACAGTTTTCAAAATCAATAATTCAGCTGTGTGATACTTAAACAAACAAAAAGTTACCCCACATTTTTTGATTTTCTGAAATCAAAAGGAGAATCTCAAAGGAAAGCAGGTCTCTGGGAATTAAAACTATAAGCATTCAAGTAAAATGCTTTGTAGGCTCAGTACTGAAACTAGGTCTCAGCTTGTGTGCAATATGTATTTTATAATAGGTTTCTGTAATCAGAAAGATTAAAAAAAATAAAATTGATTGTGAATACATTAATGTTTGGCTAATACTAAAAAAGGTTTTGGAATTCTTTCAGAAGTGAATATTGCAGATTATCTCTTTCACAGATACTGTCAGATATCGTTTCCTGTTGGCTAAATTTTCAAATGAAACAGTAATAGTATAACTAAAAAGTTCTAAAAGTATTTACTGGAAAATAATTCTCAGTACTTATTTAGAGATTACTTTTCTTACAAAATGGCTTTATTACCTTTTTGATTACACATTGTAGTTTCCATAAATGTGAGCAAATCAGGTTATACACAGATACCTACTGAAAAGCTTCTGATGCAATCCATTTTCTGAAGCCAAAATAGTTTCTAATTAAAAAAATCCTGAGTTTTTTTCCTAGCACAACAAATTAACCAACTAAGTCTCAAGGTCTTAATTTCTAAATTTAGCTGCTGCAAAATATCCTGGTAATGATTTTTGAGAGTTTAATAAAAAAGTACTGTGCACTGGCATCCTTCTGAAGAGCACATAAAAATAAATCCCTATGAATGCATTCTTTGCTTTAATGGTTAGTTTATGCAAATTTAACTGTCCTAAATGACATGTTTTAATTTCTCTTTCTGCCTCTGGACTAACACAAATGCTAAATGCAGTTTTACTGACAGCATCTGAAGCACTGTATGAAACATGAGGATTTAGTAGACCTCAGCATTTTTATGAAGAATGAAAGCATGCACTATTGCAGATATTTTCTTAATCCTTTTTTTTGAGGGTTTTGACTTTCCTTTAACATGAAGTACAATCTTAGGAGAGAATGAGAGCATTACTTTCTGTTTCTTGTCCATTGATTTTCAATGAGTAATGGATCAGGTCTGTGGAAGAAAATAATGCTACAAGAAGGAGTTTCTCAGGACTTTCTCCCTCAAACTTCGTATGTTTTGTTTCCTTAAAGCATCTGTAAGTCCTGACACTACTCTTGGATCTCTCAGATATATTGAGTATTTTAGGTCATAATCAAGTTGACCTCATCTTCTCTCTTCCTCCTATATCAGAGTTTTTATTCATGTATTTAGAGTTGAGCATGTTGTTGGTACTTGGTTAATTACAGTGTTTTTCATCATGCAGAACTGAGTCCAGAAATGAAGGAGCTGGCTGAGAATGGTATTTCCAGGCAAAGCTGTGCCTCTGCAGTGTTTTGGGGGCCAGATTCTTTCTCCAGTTATAATATTTGTACAAAGCAGAATTATGTATCTCTAAGCATTATTACTTATACCTTATGATCTCCAATGAGTGAATGAGGAATACTTTTTTTAGAATATAACTTAATCTGTATGATGGTGAAATAAACAATACATATGCATTTCCCTAGGTGGTGTAATAGTTCAAATGGGACCTGTCTGCTAACATACAGATCTACACATCTTTCAAATAAATCATGGATTCAGATGCAAAATAATGAATATTAAGAGCATCACGTGGAATTGAAACTACCCCTGGGAGAACTGGGATCCGTAATCTAATGAATGGATTGAACCCATCTATCAAATATTTTTTGCATAAGTGTGTGAAGAGGTTAGACTTAAAAAAAACCAAAAGAATCTTCTGCAGGAATTTGTGACATATGAGTGCAGAGGCAGAGCTGACTGCTAAAGGATTCTCCCGAAGGTTTCTGAGGCTTCCTAAGGACTAGGTTACACACACACCATTGAATGCAGATCACATTCAAGTACATATCGTGTGTTATTTTCTCTCTGATCATTAGAATGCCTTAAATTGAGTTATCTAAGTATGAGCTGCTAATGCAGTTCAACTCTTTCATCAGAACTATTTCCAAACCACATCCATGAGTGGAAATTCCTTATAAAACATGAGAGAAACATCAACGGACCACCTGCTCAGTAGCATGGCTCTTAAAGTTACTCTTTGCTACTCACATTTGTGCTGCTTCAAACTAACTAAACTACCTCTAAACAAGTTCAGGGAGATACTGGGTGTGATCTGGTCAATAGGCCATGTGTCTGTGCAAAGGCTGACTTAATAGCCTCAAACACTGTTTTTTTTCTGGAATGCAGCTACACTGCATCCTATTGCAGTGTCACATTAGAGAACTGTGTGGTAAAATTTGCTTTTCTTTGCACATTGACCTATGTACTATATTCCATTGAAATATCACAGAGCTTTGTTTTTATTTTCTGTGAGAAACCCTCTTATTAAATTCACAAAACAATGAAAAGTCATCAGTTTTTATAGCAATTGAGGACTTACTGAATTCTTGGAAAGTAATTTTTGTTTATTCCATTGAACTGAACCAAATACTTAGCTCTAAGCACTCTATTTAATGTTATGCCGAGAAAGGATGAGTTTCCCATCTTTTTTTAGACATTAGTAAAGTGAATTCTCAAAGTTCAGCTTTGTATTCCAAAATGGGTCAAACCTAACAAATATTCAATAAACCTCTTCTGAATATAAGGCTTTACAATACTTTCAGAAATATGATTCTGCATTACTTGTGTAGTATATAGAAAAAATAATTTTTGTCAAAGATTTTTAGCCTAAAAATTTGAAGATTTAAGTATCAGTTGTTTATGAATAACAACTTCTACCAAAAAGTGTTAGTAGAAAGTGTGACCAGTTCAGCAAAAAGAAAAATTGATTACATTTTTTATATTTTTTATCTCAAGTTCCTTTATTACTTTCCTTTGTGACAATGTAAGAGACTATACCAGATCTTCTACCTCAACATTGCTACTGCACCACCACTGCTTCTTGCCCTAGCATCCTGTCTGCACGTTGGAAAGTGCCAATGACAACACATCTTATGAAGATGGGCCCTTTTGAAGAGCAAAAGATGGACAGACTGCAACGTTAGAACTTTCCTGTTTTCATACAAACCTGAGTGTGGAGCCAATTCTAAGAAATCTAACCGAAACCCAGCACATGCGCCCAGACTTGGGGGCCCTGAAAAGAAAAACTCTCTGAGACCTCCATGCAACAGTGTTGGGCATGTGCACCACTGCCGGGTGGTAGGGGTAGTTAGGCAAAACAGCTCTTGGAATATGCTAAATGGTTCTTGGAAACTAAGGAATATACAATAAAACAGCCAGTATAAGAGCTGAAACAACCAACTTTGGAGGGGACATATGGAAGAAACTCATGGACAGAATGCACTTTCTCCCACCAGATTGGAAAAAGAATCAGACTGATAGGACATCAACGTTCCATGGTGGTAACTCTTTTCTCCCTTTTTCTCTCTCTTTCCCCTTTCTCATTTGCACACTGGTTGTCAGGCAAATAAAGCCACTTGGAGTTTGACTCCGTTTTGAGTCTTAATTCTGTTTCAGAGAATTCGAACAAAGATCATTGCCCTGGTGTCTGACCGGAGTGCAACAGATAAGATAGTTGAAGTTCAGTTAAAGCCTCAGTCTATTAATAAGGATATACTAAAAACTATATGTATTTCAGGAGCTTGCATTTCCAGACACTGAAAGAAAGAAAGATGGAGGGTCAATGCATAGATTTATGTACTACATATTAAGTAGTAAATCACACTGCATACTGTGTCACAACACATTTAATTTACAAATCCAAAAGTTTGCCCTAAATCTGCTAATCTTTATTGCTTCCTTATAGTCAATAAGGAGGGATAGGTATGGAGATTTTTTTTTTAGTATAAAATAAGTATCTGCAGTAGGATAGGTGCTTCTTGGGGGATTATCTTACACTGAAGTAATCACCTTCTAGAAAGGTTGAGTCAGACAAGAGAAATCATTATAGAAAAGGTAAAGGAGAATCCTTATCACACAAAACCTCCTCATTATATCTTACAGCTCTTCCTTGTTACCTTTTTCTCACATGTGATAACAAGAGAGAGGAAAGTTTATAATAAAACATATGATGTATATAGGTACCATATAATTTAGTGCAAATTCTCCATCCTCAGAGAATGTGAAAATTCCTGAATATAGACTGAGTATACTGGGGAAAAAAAATGACTCTATTTTCTTTTAAGATTGTGACATTTATTGCTGGTAGAAATTAGGTGGCTAAAACCCCAGAATATTATTTAACTTTTCAGAGGTTACAGCCTTCAAGCAATCAAATGTGGAATATGACAAAGCATAGATTTTCTAATTTATTTTAGAGCCCCGGCAGCATCCAAAACATCCACAGTGGATATGGGTAAATACTACTCAGCCACTAAGCAAGAAAGAAAGTCTTCTAGAGTGACACCTGGAGGTGAGGGGGAAAACGTTGAGAATAAATGATAGAAACCTACTTGTTAGCAGTTGAATACTGCCCATAAGAGTCTTTTTTTTTAGTGCTTTTCTAAAGACCAGAGAATCACCAGAGAAAATGGACATGGAAAATATGCAGAAGTAAGTATGTCTTCCTTTGTTCTGTGTGTCATCAGCCTATGATATTCATGGGTGTAGCAAAAAGGGAAAGGCAGGTGAATTTTTCAGAAGAGCCTGATAATTTTATAGCCAACAATAACATTTTTAGTTATTCATGGAAAGATGAGGGCAATCAAGTGTTATGCTTCAGTGAATAAGACAATCATTTCAGAGAAAAAACAGGAATTTGTCAACTTCATTGTCTCTCCATGAATGGTATTACTTACTTTGTGAAATGTATCATATTTTTTTGTCTTTTTCTGAAGCAACCATATGGTTCAGCGATCTGTTTCCATACAGTGACTGCCACGTGCTTGTGTCTCTTAATTTGAACAGTATATTTGCATGTTTAAGGTCACTAGTGATGTCTCTTTCATTTTGAGATATTTTCAGAGTACAATAATAAAGGCTTATATAAAAATAGTAGCATGTTAGTATTAGTGCAGAGACCACAGTGCATTTTATTTGAAAAACTATACCAAAAGCACCCTTAACTATTCCTAACTTAAAAGAACAGACTTTTCTTCCTGTCAACTGATTTATATTTTTATGGTGAAAAAAGGTTATAATCAATAAATATTTAATCAAGTATTGGCCTGTTCAGAGCTAAACTTGTAATTCCACTAACAGAAAGTTGATAATAGCTTTGAAGTGCAACACCACTTTCTGCCCATGCACAATAATGACCTGTATGGGATAAATGTGCCAAAAGGGAAATCCATGCACTGTTTGATTTATAACCTCATTTTAATGATGGGACAAAGAAATAGCAACACTTGCAGATCCTTCTGTTTTTCAGACTCATCTTTCAAAAGGAGAATATGATCAGATAATTTAAAGCTGCTTGTGTCATATGAAGAATAGCTTTATAGACTGTGATTTTATAAATGAAAGGAGTATTATTTAATGCACTACTTGCAGGTTCTGTAGTAAGAGAGTGAAAAAAAATATCTGCTTCAAAACCCAAATTCAGAGGTATTTACCTCATCAGACTATTTACCTCTTCCTGTAACCAAAGTGGTAAAGTGAAAAACAGCTGATGAACACACCTTTCAGAGACTTTGGCCAAGTTTTGTGTGATCTGTAGTTTGGGTCACATACCCACATATTTTTCTACTGCCACAACCAGGAATTAGAAGCTGGAACCAAAGATTAAAGACTGGAAATTTCAGCTGACTGCTGCTGAAACTAGTATCTCACTGGTTTCTTTGTGCCTTGATGTTTTTTTTCTGCTTTTACTTAAGATTACAGGACTCCACTTGCTTTTCAAACCAAGTATGTTCTTAGGGGTAGTACTTCATCTAGGAGCAAGGCACAAAAGATCTTGGGCCAATTTAATGACTGTGGCCCCTTTTGAACTCCAAGAAGGTAAGACCAAATAAAAATAGCCTACACACACTTTCATATTAGCTTGAGAGGAAATACCTATTCCACACTAGCTCCACATGCACCAGCTTTAAACTCTGTAGAGTAGGAGCCCACAAGGATGCCACCTGTGGCAGGCAGCAGTGCAGATACATTGACTTAAGAGACAGGACAATCTACTCTGGGAGATGTGTAATACAGACTAAAACCATCAGTCTCTGTTCACTACCTTTGATCCAGGGCAGCATCCTCAGTGAATAACATCTGCAGTCATCATCCTGGGGATGTGCTGCTGTTTTTATCCTTAGTACTTCAGTTGAAGCTACCATAGATATTTTTGGAAGTGTTAAAATCATATCCTCACTGGCCCTACAGAAGTAAAAGTAATTGGGGATGCACTGTATCAAACAAAGACCCAAGTAGTATTCTTTCTTCAGCACCAGTCTGTCTGGAAAAAATAAATGTAAATAGCAGACATACAAAGAACCTCAGGAGGAATATGATTGCTATAATCAAATGACAGTTCAAAATATTTGTAAAGGCATAAAACAAAATTCAACTTTTTGTTTATGTATGTTGTTTCAATGGAGTTCTTCTGCATTTATGCAGGGAAAGGTAAGAAAAAAAATGTTGTAAGTGCAAACAAAGGCATGTAACCACAGGAAACCTGTTTCTTACTTTTTGTACCTCAAATACACCTCATATATCTGCAAAAGAAATGTGAATCTTATCTACACAGAATGTGTGTCCTTGTATGTGTATATATCTAGAATACAGAGTTTCACTTATATGTCAACCAGAGGTACTTGGACAAGCTGGAGAAGTGGGCCCAGGTGAACCTCATGAGGTTCAACAAGGCCAAGTTCAGGGTCCTACACCTCTGTTGGGACAATCTTCATTATCCGATACAGACTAGGAGATGGATGTGCTGGAAAGCAGCCCTGAGGGAAAGGACCTGGGGGTACTACTAGATGAAAAGCTGGACATGAGCCACCAATGCACATCTGCAGCACAGAAGGCCAACCATATCCTGGGCTGCATTAAAAGGAGTGTGGCCAGCAGATCAACTGAGGTGATTCTGCCCCTCTACTCTGCTCTCATGAGACCTCACCTGGAGTACTGCGTCCAGCTTTGGAGTCCCCAACACAAAAAGGACAATGAATTGCTGGAGCGGGTCCAGAGGAGGGCCACAAAGATGATCAAAGGGCTGGAGCACATCTCCTACAAAGTTAGGCTAAGAGAGTTGGGGTTGTTCAGCTTGGAGAAGAGACAGCTCTGAGGGGATCTTATAGTGACCTTCCAATACCTGAAAGGTGCCTATAAGAAATGTGGGGAAGAGTTGTTCACTAGGGCATCTAGCAACAGAATGAGGGGTAATGGTTTTAAACTAGAAAAGGGTAGATTTAGGTTGAATATTAGGAAAAAGTCCTTCAACATGAAGGTGGTAAGTCACTGGAACAGGTTGCCCAGAGAAGTGGTTGAGGCCCCATCCCTGGAAATATTCAAGGTCAGGCTTGCTGGGGCTCTGAGCAACCTGATCAAGTAACAATGTCTCTGCTTACTGCAGGGGGGTGGGACCAGATGATCTTTAAAGGTCTCTTCCAACCCAATACATTCTATGATTCTATATTCTGTATATATGATGATATACATGTATAGTAACAGTCAACATATGCATTTAAACGCATGATACACCTGCACACAAATACAGACAATGAGTTCTGATTAGTTTGTGTTTTTAAGTTATTACTGGGAAAATAATACACAATAATCGACACTGCTTTTAGGTAGAACATTTAATTAAATCTTTAGGTACTGAGGTCATGTTTAATTTATTGATAACTGATTTTGGGATTAGTTTATAAAAAATATAGATTAAGTGGCTATTTTTACTCATGATTGGTGAATCATGTTCCATGTCCAGCTTATAGCAAAGGAAATCAAGTCTTCAGTAAATCAAAGCCCAGGCTGCAAACATAATAAAGAGAAGAAAAAAAAATTCCCCAGTGCACTATCAGCCCATTACATTTTGACTCATTTCAAAACCATACATTTACATGCTAAATCTAGAAAAACCTATTAGGTAGTGTAGTTTGTTGTGAAAACAGCATATTTAACAATATTTAATTATGGAAAAAACACATTATTCTTTCTTAAATTGAAAAAAAAATATTATCTCAGTTTTCTGCTTTTGAAAAGCAAACGAAACTTAACAATCATTCAAAAGTTGAAATTAATCACAATGCACAATAGGCCTGGATAATCCCAAAGGAAAAAAGCCCAAACAAACCCACAAAGAAAACCAAATCAACAAAAACGCTCAACAACTTTTTTTAAGATGTGAAATCAATTTTATCTGTTATAAAATAAGCTCTTACAAATAGTTCTGTAAAAAAGTATATATTAAAATAGTGTACGGCAAGAGGGAAAGCTGTCTCAGAGCTGTTGTATAAACAGTTTCTAGGAGCAATGTTTATCCATGGTGTTATGAAATAGAATGATAATTCTATAGAAAAAAAATACATTCTACCACATATATAAAAATTTCACTTGTCGTGATATGTAGCATAAATCAATCACAGATACTTTCCATTATCCCCAAACTATAAATGCTTGTATGCTAGCAAGAGGTATGTATTAACCATGAATATTACTGTTCAATCTCCAGCACTCACCAGACCTTTCGGACTGCCTTTTAGCATGAAGGAAATCTATTGTGGAAACTGCGCTGTTAATTTTGGCTGTTATGGCCACATGAGACCTTAAAACAAATGAACAGAAATTGTCTTTGCCTGCAGAAGCTCACAAACTGCAGGTAAACCAAAGACTAAGTGGACAGAGGATAATCATTTAGAAGCATGCTACTGCTGAGTAATAATAACAGTATATGATGTAGAATTTAAAAATATCCATTTCAATGTCAAATGGATGAATAGCAGCATATCTTTTGGATGATTAATTATATGGAAATCTGACTGAAAATAAAGGCAGTGGGATTTCCAAAGTCTAATAGAGAAATGTTTTGGAAAACTCTGAAAAGTCAAAATATGAAGAGATATCAGTCTACAGTAAAGTCAGAGAGCACCAACCAGAGACATAGTTTTGCTAAACTTATGACTTAATTATACTTCGTTTAAATTTAACCAGACAAATGGAGAACACATCTTACAGTGGTGAAAAGTAATAACTCATAATGGTGTACTTTGCCACCAGCTGTGCACAATTATATAAGAAATTATGAAAATAATAGGGAATACTTGAATTCATGTTCACTATCTCAACAGTCACCAGGTCAAAAGCTTTTTAGATTAATAAATACAACAGCAGTTACAAAACTATTTAGTGGCTCACATCAGTATAAAGATGAGTGCTTGGGTCTAAATCCAGACTTTACAAACTGATTATCATATACTGTCTTGTAGAAGATCATAACATTATTTTAAGTCACTGGAGAATATGTAATATAGTATCTATCTTATAGCATTTTTGGTAGAAGCACCACAAGCACATTTGTACACCTATCTTTGAGAACAAATTCTAAGCCCTAGCAATGAGTTTACAGTAAAAGGAAATAGCTGCTGTTCTGAAAAAAAGAAAATTAAAATCTCATGTATTTTCCATCTGGGAGATTTCTAATACACCTTTCAGTCCTGTATAAAAGCAGCTTCACCATTCAGCCATGCAGGAAGGCAATTTAATTTGGCTTAATAAATACTTTCATTTAAGGCATTGCAGCATGCAGTTTCTTTGCTTCACATTAACAAAACGCTGTTTGTTATTTGAAAGGAAAGTCAATCCTTGTACTATCCCAGTATTCACAAAAGCAATACTTTTTTCTTTCTTTCTGACATTCTGACTGAGCTAGATACAAATTGATATATAAAATTGTAACAGTGCTCTTTGTCTTCTTTCTCAACATTATTTCTCCTATATTAACTGTACACCACCCTTAAGTTTTAATATATGGTAGGCTAACCAGATTGAATTGGAAAGTGCAATAAGGCACCCTCATATGAAAGCACAGAGCTCTGTATAACTCATTTAAGCCTGCTTCTAGTCTGGACCAGTTTCAGTATTTATACATTATAATTTAAACCAGAAAGTGTATATGTATACTTAAATTTCTCTGAAGTCATTACATTCACAGGTGTTGAACATTATCATAGGAATGTCTGAAAATGAATGGTGTTTCTATCATTTGGTTTTCTTGTTTTTAAATTGTTACCTAGTGTCTCTGTTTTTATGCAGTTAATATATTAAAATAATTTTGAAATAAAACCCATCTGCACTAGCTGGAGCAAGAACAAGTCATCAAGGTGACTACTATTTGTTGAGTAAAAGAACATTATGGTAAATCTTTGATCCAGTGCAGAGAATTTAGAACTTTGTAATCCAGAATTTATTGATGCCCTTCAGCTAACGAAACTTTTGCTTTCCACCTCTAAGCAAGCTGGGATAGTCATATCTGTGAGTCCCTCCTGAAAACAGACATTGTCCTCATATTTAAATGTGATAAACATTACAGGGAGATGAAGGAAGTTTTGAATGATCCACCTCTAATGTAGTCACTTGGCTTCCTTATCTTCATTATTGAACTTTGTCCTACAAAAAGGTGACCAAAAAGAAGTCCTGAAGTATGTAATGTTCAAATAAATTGAATGCCCTATGTTTGGTTACATACAGTTTAGGTTCAGTTTTCATAGGTTGAAGGTATTGCATTTCTGAGGTGCTGCCTTGAGATGAGAAATGGTGGGAGCACTGTTAAAGGTTATATTATGCAATGAGCAATTATTTCTTAGATCTTCATTGAAGACAATTCAGGCACAAACCCTTCGGTGAAGTTTTGGGACTGTTTTGTCTTGCCCCTTATTTTCCTTCACTATCCTTTCTCCCTTGCTCCCTTCAGTCCCCCTGCACTCCTGTGTCCCTAGTGATCATGATACAATAGAAAAAAACTCAATGTCATGATGTAAGAGTGGAAGATGGGAGAAGTTAAGACTTTTTCTTATGCTTTCTGCCCAGGTTTTGTTCTTCAAATAGATACTTGTGCCTTGGCTAGGGCTGCTGACAGTACTTAGGCTTGTCAAACAGAGCCTGAACTTGTGGGAGATGGGGACCCACCGAGATCCTGTGGTGTCCTGTGCTTTAAGACACATTGTCCACCAGTTTAGTTCATGAATCTAAATCTGGACTCTGTCTGCTTCTCTTGACTGCAGTGCTTGCTGCTGAATGGATGGCAAAAGAAAAAAGCCATTGAATCAGTTTAAAAGGAAAGGAAAGAAAGGAAGGAAGGAAGGAAGGAAGGAAGGAAGGAAGGAAGGAAGGCAGGCTGATTTTGAAGCTAAAAAGGAGGAGTCTGTTCTCTAAATCCTAGCAGCAGACGCTTTGTAATTTGCTATCCCCCACGACTAGAGCCACAAGAAGTGGAGGTTTAGGAGCATAACATAATTTGCAGACATTCAGAAAAATGCCTTTGGCTGCTACCATCTAGCACACCGCAATAGTATCTGGTGTCCACTCCATATGAGAGATGAGTAGAGATAGGCTGTGACCCTCTCCTGATATATTTTCTGATTTCCAGGACTGCTGAGCCAGAGCTTGCAAAAAGTCTTTAAAAGATTCAGTGCCTGCAACTCCAAGATTTGGTAATCTTTTTTCTAATCTATTTTACTAGTCATTAACCTATCATAGAAAGACTCTAGGAGTAGGAATCTCTTTCCATGAATTTAATTCTTCTCTCCTATGTAACACGCACATGAAGGAACATTATCATTTAATCTGGCAACACAGCATGCAAACTGCCAGAAGCAACAATTTGACTAGTGAAATATGAACCTCAAAAGGCTGAAAATTCTTTTCACTCAGGCAATGTCTAAATGCTAGTATTGTTATTTAAATATCTTCAGTTCATATATTTGTGATGGAAATTTCCCTACTTTACGTTATGCATTCTTATAAGATTTACAGGTAAAATGGAAAAAGCTTTAGATGCATTTATAAGCCTAAATTTTCACATCAGTGGCTTAACCCTTATTTTAACTTCCATATTTTTTTAGCCTGGAAATAAAATTCTGCAAATGAAAAACACAACAGAAACCCAGAAACATGGGTTAGTTAAAAACTGAATACTGCAGAAATTAATCAGTTGAAAAGATCTTTTACAAGGTACTTTTCTGCTATTTCTACAAGTTGTCTATGTAACTGAATGATGAAAACATGTGGCTTGACGTAAAATATGATTGTGCATCAATTTCTTCTAAGTTTTCAAATGAAGTTATGGCTATGAGATTGAATATGACTATAGGACAAGTTGCTGACCATCAGCTGAGATTTAATGAGCATTCATGTGTGTACATCTAGCTATGCCAACTGTGAGGTAAAACCTGGTAGAATGAAACTCATTGATGAATAATTCTTGTATTAGGGTTTATGATAACAGACTAACTTCTACCTGGGTGATGTAAAACTGCATATGACACATGGGATGTATTAGAGTTCAGTGACAATTTCAGTAGTTATCATTACTTGAATGGGTTAAAGTGTAGAACAGGGATGTAAGTCTCTTAATCCTGAGGGTCATACTTTTCTTTTGTCCTTTAATAGGTCCATACACATAATTTGAAGGTGAATTGAAGACAGGGTGTTCCATAGACAGTGAAGAAGAGCTCACATTCAGCAGTTCAAAGGGTACAAACACCTGAGTGTCCACTTTGCTGTCCAAGGGATTATATTTATGTGATGGATTATATTATGTGTGATTTGGCTGCTTCTATTGCTTCCTTTGTCTTTCCATTTCCACTTTATGACAAAAATTAAAAAATCCTCATCTTTGTATCTGTGATATTATTTGGCACACATCTTGTATCAGTTTAGAGAACAGCTTTAAAGGAATGCAACTTTCCTTTCTCTTGCAAAAAAGCCAATGAAATTGTGAGGGGAAAAAAGCCATCTCAGAATCTCAAGCCTCAGATTGAGGATTAAAATAATAATCTGAATGTTGATTAATTATCCAAGTTGTTAGTGGACAACCATGTATAATTTCTAATCTTATCATCTAAGAAGTCAGGCTCTGAATAAACACAAAAATTGCATGACAGCTCTCTGAGTTGAGTAAAAATAGACTAAAGCTTCATATGGGAGAGAACAAGATGGCTTCAAGTGTTCTTTTAATTAAATATTTATAATCCAACAGTCTTCAAGAGCCTAACACCATAATGATCTTCATAAAGGTATTCTGCATTAGACCCCTGCGTGTCTGTTAACTTTCTCAGTGAATCCCATACAAGCTGCTGTTTCAACATGCCCATAGCTGTGAGTCACATTTCCTGAAACACAGCTATCCCTCTGCACTTTAAAGGGAACTTGGGTGTCCAGATGTGTTTGTGCATTTCCATCTCCAAGCTGTGCATATTAAAATTCATGTTTAAGAACATGAAGCATTGTCTTACCAAGGTCCTGAGTCTTACAGAATAAAACAATAACTAAGGTGTTACTAGATTCCAGGAGAGACACACTTTCCAAATTTTGGAATAGTCTCTAGATATTTCACTTGAAGCATTTTACTGGCCTTCTTTAACATGGGGGCATCATGGCCTCATGTTGGCCAAGAGTTAATAAACAATGCAAACAGGAACTCAGTGTAAGGAGCCCTGTGGGCTGTGTGGGCTGTGGGCCATGATGAACAAGTGACTGGAGAACACCTGAAACTGCTGGAAAGGTGTCCTGTAATGTCACTGTGGACTGATATGTTTGGCAGTCTGTGCTGGCATCTGGTTATAAGAAAATTAGATTTCTTTTTTTTTCACTTTGCTGTTAAATCTGGGAGGAACACCACTAAAACACTATATCTTTTCCTTCGAGGCCAAGTTGTCACTAAGAGTCTGCATTTCCCCTGGTTTGGTTGCACCTTCTCACTGGAGAGATACCATGGCAGATCTCAGCTGATATGTGTGCATAAGTGAATGAAAAACTTTCCCTGTCACAGTCTTTCACTTGGTCTGCTTAATAGATTAAACCTGATAGTGTCACATTGTTTAGATCCTTTTCCCCCTCTGACCTCCTGAGTTACTGCTAATATTCTAGGGACAGAAAAATTCAGCATCTGAATATGCCAAAGACTGCACAGGCATCTTGTGATTTCATATCCCAGCTTTTTAAAGGTAACAAGATGAGCTTCAACAGTTTTTAAGCATTTTCCTAAATGGACTTCTTCTTGACATGTATGATCAACAGCTACATTTTTCAAATGTAAATCTTACATTTTACTTTACCTGTATGTACATGCTTTACTATGCATCTTTTCTCCACTGTTACCTTTCTCTCTCTTCATTTTCCCTCTCTTTTGTCTTTTTCTCAAAAAAAAGCGTATTTCCTTGAACTGATGGTGTACTTAGTTTCCTGAGTAAAATTCCAAGATTAATTTTAATCTGAACAAAAAAATTTTCAAGTATCTTCAGAAAATTTCTCTAGCAATGGAGTTGATCTGAATTCTGTTAGGCAGAACCTTTTTGCTGGCCACCATTTCAATGATAACACAAAGTGAAGACACAGATCTGAACATTTCCTCTTGTAGAGCTCTTACATCACTGAAGTTGGATTTTACATGGTGCTATATCTACAGTTAATGACACAGCTCACATATCAAAGCAGTATTGTTTGCATATTGGCCAGCTGCTTAGTGGACAGATTTTCATTTAACTTCATCTCCAAGCTATCAGAAAGTGGAGTTATGTCACTGAGCATCTTTTGTAGCATGTTCCTAATTCTGGTTCTCACTGAAGTCCCTCCTCTCTGTTCCTAGGCATAGGGCAGGATTCTGCCATGAATCTCAACCTGAAATTAAAGAAAAGAAAGAAATCAGAAACCAACCTCAGTCACTTCTTTGATCCTTGAGTCTCAGTGACAGCAGCTCCAGTAAAGAGGGCACATCATTACTGATATTTTCGGTTATATTCTTATAGCGATGACAGACTATTGGGTGAAGAAACAAGCAGACTGTAGCAAGTGTCCAAGCCTCAGTGCAATCTGGATGCAAACCAGAACCCAGATCTCAAAATACAGATGGTAGTGATGGATGATTTCTTGATGGTGAAGAGTGGACGGAAGACATAATTTCTCATCTTTGTTGACCTCTTTACAATATTTGATGTAGACAGTGATCATGAGAGATTACTGATGGAAATGTCAAGGCTGCGTAATGAATATATAAAAATGGTCTAGCATTTCTCTGGGTATATATATCTCTAATAACGTGACAGAAAATGCCATGTTTGTCCCTTGACTTCACAACTACCATTTCTCTTTCTGAACCTATTCAACATCAACAGACAGATCCTAGAAATGGTGGGCTTATGATGAACTTAGTGCAGAAACTACACAGCTCTCATTATGCTTATCCTCACCAGAGAGAGCAAGATAGGTTCAAATGTTGAGCAGGAACACCTAATGGATGAAGACTAGTTGTACCTGAACAGTGAACCCACACAAGGCAGAGATTATGCTGAGAGGAATTAAAACAAACTAACAATTAAAATAACTTTGGGGAGATTACAGCCTCGTACCTGGAAATATCATAGAACCATAGAATGATTTGGGCTGGAAGGGACCTTTAAAGATCATCAAGTTCCAACCCCACTGCCATGGGCAGGGACACCTCCCACTAGACCAGGCCGCTCAAAGCCCCGTCCAACCTGGCCTTGAACACTTCCAGGGAGGCAGCACCCACAATTTCCCAGGGCAACCTGTGCCAGTGTCTCACCACTCTCATAGTGAAGATGGTGAGATCTTATCTGGTCAAGATAGTGAAGATGGTCAGATCTGCTAATATTACGATCCCCCTTGGTTCTCAATGCAGTGTTAGTTTCAGTTCTCAGTCTTATTGACTGAGACTTTCATATCATTCTCCCAACCAAAAAATCTTCTCACTGAAAACTTCCTTTTCTAGCCAGCCTGGGTTTCTCTCATCTTTCTCCCCAGCAACGATTTGGTAATTTCAGTTGCCTAATTTTTTTGGTGCATAAGTGAGGCTCCGTCTGTGTCCTTAGTCATCCTACTCTCAGTTATTCCTTTTGCTACCTCAGTTCAGCTCTTACATCCTCTCTTTTGAAGTGAGGATGCAGGTTGCCAGCACCAGTCTTGTGTTGAGAACAAAGGAAAAAAAAATGTACGTCTCCGCATGGTTAACTCACTATTGTATTGAGCCCTTCCCACTACTGTACTTGCATATATATGAAAATCATGTCACTGTGTTGGGACTGAAGTTCAGTGCCTGCAGGGACTGAGAAAGAAGGTAACCCAAACCTCTGGTTCTGTAGCTCAACACATAACCCAGCACCTGGGAACAGACAGATCAACATTCAACAGTGTGAAATCACTTAGCAGCTGAGACAGGACATAGCTGAGAGCACTTCTACTTTAGAGCAAGGAAAAATCAAAGAGGGTGGAAATTTTCAAAGTCAAAGATTTTGTTTAAAGGCCATTTAAAAATTCTTTTAAACTCTTCTTTGAAATTACCTTCTCCCTTCTTTCGGTTTTCTTTTTTCTCCACTTTGATCCTCAGAAGAAACAAAGATACAGATGCATCTTTCCCAGAAAACAGACAGTAAGCCTTTGATCCAAAACACAAATGCCCAAAACTACAGTCATGAAATTGTTATAAGAATTGTTTTAAGCATAGTAAAAAGTACCTATTTTTAAAATATTCCACATTGAAAGTGATTGAAAAGTTTTGTGTGGGTGTGTAAAAGCCAAAATATCAACCTGAGATTGTTAGGGAAAGGTAAAGCATACAAAATAGATTGAAAATGATCGGCTGTTTGACAACCTTGTATGAAAGTAGGGTTATCAAAATACTAATAAAGGGCTGTACAGGCATGAAAGAAGTACAAGAAAAAGTATAGTGTAAAGAGGCATAAAATACTAGTACCTGTCATGATAGCTTTCATCAGTAGTGAAACAAGTAAAATGACATAACACAGTTTCCTTTAATTACCGATTCCTGGATCTTATTTTTGCTCAAATTCCTTCATATGTAAAAGTAAAACATACATTTTTATCACAAGTACACAAACTAGTCTTAAACTTTGTGTCACCAGGTGAAGTAGTGTTTGAAAAGAATCCATAGCTTATTTTTACCCTTGTGAACATAAGGTTTTGCAAGATCAGGCAAATTAAATCAGGTAACAGAGAGACAAACCTTTTAGTTATGCTGCATTTCTATAAAATGTGATTGTCTAGTAATGCAATCAATTAGCAGCAATAAAAGGAATTTATCCAATTTAGCACCAATATCTATATTACTTAGTAAGCATGAGTGCAACTTTTCATCATGGACTACTCTTTCTGAATATTGCATTATGTGGATTTCCATTTATTTTGATGACTTTTTAAGGCAACATTCTGTCTTCACTGTAAATGCTAAATGTGTCACCTGACTTTAATTCCAAATCACCAGCATAGTTAGCAGAACAAAACGCCCCAAATTAAATGGGAATGCGTAACAGGTGTGACAAGTCATCTTTTCTAAAAAATGTTACATGATAGCAAGTAAATAACACACAATGAAGCAGTAGCACCAGAATAAGATGGCATAGTATACATATCAATGCATGTCGCAGTCTCATATAAAACTCTAATGTCAAATTATCTAAAAAAGAAGCCTGTGGGAAAGTGAAGCTTGGTAAATGCTTTTATAATTGCCAGTCTAAAGAAAAGTCTAAAGGCTAACTTGAAGAAAAAGGTAGAATATACGTTAATGTGGCAACCAAAGATAATGTGTTATAATGCTCATTCTATATTTAAAATAACTCCTAAAACTAGTGAAGAAAGAGAAGAACAGTGCTCTGTAGTCTTCTGTAGAGGAAAGAATTAGCCTTTCTTCGATGTTAAAATGTGCAAAAAGACTAATGTGAAAAGAAACTATTGGTGGTCATGCCAGACAATAGTGGACCATAGTATGCATATGACTACACACAGAAAAACACTGCTTCACAATGTGTAAAAGCACTTGTATCTTTTTTCTTCTCTCTAAAGAGAAAACAATGAAAAAGGAGGGTTGGGGAGTGGGGGGAAAGTCCCAAGCAATAACCAAGGCCACTGTGAAGAAAAGAATTCATTTTTAATATGAGAAAATTGAGAAAGTAAAGAATGAATAGAAGATATTTGTTCTTCTTTTGTATTTATTTTTATATTGCCCATGTTGGACCATTAAAACAAAAGTCATTGGAGGGAATAAAGTGAAGCCATTACATCCCAAGATATATTATTCCACAGATCTGTAGCTCCCTCAGGCAATACTCCTTGTGAGTCACTCCCCTCTCCATCACAAAAATACTTATTGTAATCAATTCATATCCCACTAAAAATGGCTGCAGTCTGCTGGGGAAGAAGTTCTTTTTCTCAGCAGAGTGCTACAGCTGCAGTGTGCATTGCCCTTTGAGCAGGACTTGCTGTGAGAGCAGCTGACCTGATTTGCCCTGAATGTGCTCTTAGTGAAAATACAGAAATAAGGACAGGAGAGGTTGCATATGATGTCAGTACCCCAATTTACAGTACAATTAATAAGCCATGCTGTTACCTGATATCTCTTATAGTTATGCAGCCAGAGAACTGTCCTGAGAAACTGCCTGTATGGCAATTGAGTCAAATGTAAACAGCAGCTCCTTTACACTCAATTGATTAATTCAAACCTTTTCTTCCTCCTTTAACATTTTTTTTCCAGAAAAAAAATCATTCATTTTGTTCAGAGATAAATGAATTGGGGAAATGACATGACAGAATGAACTTCTTATGGTTAACTTTGGTTCATAAACCAAAGATGCCTCTGTAATATTTCAGCCAGAACATTTCAGGGACTTGACCACCTCCCCACAGTTACTGGTGGCTGCTGCCAGCCCCATCCCTCAGCGTCTCCTCACGGGGCAACTGCACCAGCACCAACGACCTTGGGACCTCCTTGCTGAATTCGTTCCAGTTTGTCTGTGTCTCTGAAACCATTGTGAACTCTTCTCACTGAGGGTTCCTGTCACCAGCACCAGCAGTCTATGTTCCAACCATTTAAATTTCAAATAATCACTATGCCAAAAGAACATTTCAACAACACAACTCTCCTGCAAAATGGAGACAGAATCTGGCTTCTTCTCTTTGATGCCTGAATAAAAGCAGAATAATTTTAAGCTTAACTATATCCATCATTCTGATGAATTTTAAAGCAACCTTAAAGTATTTGCAAATGTTAATGAACTTAATATTTATTTTGATATTTAAGATGATAGCTTTGCAACCTAAATGTGCTCTGATCCAGAAGTTGTTCTTTCCCTCTATGACATATAATTGCATATTGGTTTGCATTCATGGCAGATTTGAATAAGAATATTTTAGCAAGCTAAGATGAAGATTAAACCATGTAAATAGTATTCTCTTAGAGACAAAACACCACAAAAATCAGTACAGTTACACAGAGATAAATATCATCCAGCCAGTGAACTGTGAGATAAATTCACTTAAGTTTGGCAAAAGGCTGTGAGATCCTGGAAAAAGAAGTGCTATTTCTGCTTAGTTTTATTTATGTTATTCTATTAGTAAATCTACCATCATTGGATGCAACAGCAAACACTGTAAAAGCACCAAACAAGTTCCCTACCCTTTTCATGGCTGGGAAGCGGGTCTAGCCACTTCTGTGCTGGGAATTTTAGCTATGTGCAAGCTCTCAGGCTGTATAGTCTGAAAACTTAAACAAGAGAAAACTCTCTTGCTGGGAACAAGATCTTCCAAGCTTTTCACCCAAAGGAAAGCTGAAATGGAAGCAGCAGAGGTGGCAAGCTACAGCAAGTGAGATGACCATCTCTGGAGACCTGGTCACTGGTCACAGAAAGTGGAGGGCTGGTGATGGCAGCTGAAGTCCTCCCAAGAACAGGACTGCAAGGGGGCCAAGCCAGCCTTCCTTAATCAGGATCTGTAGGGCTGAAGGAAATCTGAGTGTCCTGTCTGCGTGCTCACTGCTTTGGTGGTTCAGGGTAGAAAAGCACTTCCCATTCAATTCAAAGTTAAAATTGAATTTAAAGTCTTGCAGGGTCGAGGCCAGCAGCAACCAAAGTACGGCTGCTTCTGTCACTTTGTGGCATCCCATCAACTGTGCTGAAATAATGGAAGGAAAAATTGCAGGCTTTCTGCCAACGTTGTCCTGGAACCATCACACATATATATATGTGGCTGAGTTGCAGCTGTATTAAGATGATGATGTCTTGCCAGTCTGGTAAAATGTGAGTGGTTTGGGAGGACTCCTTAAAAACAGTAGATAGATCAAGTATGGTTGTAAAAGTAGGCCACTGTTATTTATTATCATAACATATTTTCTCTATAAACCCTAAAAAACAGTTTTTCCTAAAACAGAAATTTTATGTTTACAAGATATCAGACAATAGACAAAAATAAATTTATAAAAGTCAAATATCTTCCTTATTTTTTTGAATTCTAACATTATATATATAAACGCACTCATGTATCGTAGGCTTTAATAATAATTCTGTTATTTTTTCTTTTAACTTGAATAGCATTAGTTTTCATATTTTGATTAATGCACAATATAAAACATTCTGATAAACAACTTATTACAGTATAAATCTACTCTAGCTGTACTTTTGCAGCTTGACAATGACAATTTTGATTGTCTTGTCATTTAGTATTGGAACAGAGTGTTTGCAGTGACAGCTCTGCTGCTTAATCTAGTCTACATTTTTTTTTTAATATACCTGTGCACACCAGAGAGAAAATATTATGACATTTGCAATAATGCTTTCAAGAGAAACAAATTCCTATGGGATAGATATTAAATGTGTTGTTAATATTGGGAAGAAAAACACTGAGTATGTGTGTTATTCAAAGTCAGGATTTGCTGGGCAATATATATTACTATTGTACTCAGGTTAAATTATACAGATGAACTTACGTGATTTATCTGTGGAATATTGTAAAATTACTTGCTCTTAAGAGTCTAGAAATTTTCTAAGCAGGAGAAAAAAAAGCAAGTCTGATAAAATCATAAATGATTTCTCCATCAGTGCTGAAACTCTAATTTTCTTGCTTATTGCTTGAGTAGATAAAACAAATAAAAGAAGGAATCTCAGAAAGATTTCTTTAATATGCAAAATGAATTTCAATGTTCTCTCCTGCTGGTATTTTTATGGAAAACCTGACTAGATGCTACACATGGAACAGAAAAATCTGCATTTAGATGGAAATATTATGAAACGCATGATATGGTACAAAGTAAGTCTTTTAACGGAGATAGCAAAGTGTTGCATTATATGGTTGAATGGAAAGACAGCATGCATATAGGCTTTTATGTCCACCTGCCCTGATTTGCCCAAGAGAGCTCACTTCATTTGAATTTGAACCTAATATAGGGGAAAAAAATAAATTTTAAGACCCCTGTAAGTCACCACTGTAAACTATGATGCTTTGGACTTGCATGGCAACTTTTTGAAAGGCTTCTTAAGTGCTCTACTATCAAGAATTAATTAAGCCTTTCAGTACTGTCTCTGTTATATAGATAAAATGGTGTAACCATTATTAAATTTATACCCATGGTTTTAACAACTATTTTAAAGTCACTGCAGTAGCAGAATCAGTTTGAACATGCCCCTAGAGACATGTTTTGCCACAATTTCTTTTTTGCTTGTATTTTTTTTTGTTAAAATAAATGCAGCAAAGAATGTAAAATCATTGGGCAAACTGGTGATTTATCACTATGGTTCATCAAAAAGCAACCTTTTTATATAGATTTGAGTCTCTTGCTTTCTCTACATATTACGTGGGTTTTATTACAAGTTCTTCAAAACAAAGGAAAAGTCCAAATTTATCCTTCTTAACAACTAGAAAAGCATCCAACCTTTAGAAGAAATTCAGAGTTCTAATACAATAAAAACCTTAATTAGTAAGACTAGTGATATCAATAAACCACTGTGGAACAATTAATAATCCTGTCTTTTTTGGGGGGGAAGGAGTTAGTGAAATCTCCTTATATTTCCAGAAAAATGGAAATACTAGGTGGTATCTAGTTTGTTTATTTTTCCGTAGCCCTACTTCTAGTATTATTGATGCTTAACCCATGAATACCCTTGAATATATATGTCAGATTCCTCCCTTATGCTACTGTGCTGCTGACTGCAATAACCTTGCAAAGGAGATACACTTTCTCCCATAACTTTTATTGAAATGACAAAGAGTGACCTTAAGATGTTTCTGTAGGTCCTAGTGTTCTTTCTATAACATTTAAAATAATGGGGACACACTAAGTGGCATGGCCTCGGGCATGCTGAGGGGCTTTAACTCTCTGTGGGTTAATGGATGACTGTTTTTAGTTGAGTAATCAAATATAATACTATACTGTGGAATTCATAGGCATATACATGCAGACTAATGGCTATTACTCTGATATGCTTTCAACCTTGAAGACACTTTAAAGACATTGCTTGTCATTTCAACATTACATTGTTGCAGTCAAAGAAATACATTTCACTTTTCTTTTACGTGGTTTGGTGAAACAGAGAACAACTGTGACTTTTTCTGATTCAAAGAAAGAACTACTCTAATCAAATCTTCAGATGCAGTGCAGCTGTCAAAAAAAGGTAGAGAGTTAGTAACAAGAAGTAAAACCTCAAAGATCACACTGACACTAATGTGACAACTATACAAATTCAAACTTTTGAAAAAAATATTATTTGCTATATTTGCCACAGGCTGTGAAATTAATTAAACTGCATGTTTTTTATTAGCTATTTCATAAAAAGTTTAGCTATGTTCCAGGTAGAAATTTCTTGGATGGAAGAAAATCATCAGAATTTTTATTTCTAGTTTGAAATTTCCAATAAGACAATCAGATAGGGAATGTAGATTCTTCAACTTCTAGCTCACTCTCTTTACCATAAGACTACTGGAGCATAGGTCTTTTACCATTTTTAATGTAAATAATTTTGTGGGTTTAATTGATTTTCTTCCTTTTTTTTTTTTTTTTGTAAAATCTTAACTGCTTCTTACTTTTCCAGTACCTTCTCTGTAATGAGCCACTGAAGTCCTTGAATCCAGCAAGCTAGACTTGGCAAGATCTGGCTGACCAGATTTGTCTTTGTTCTTCTAGCTATAAGTCATTAAAGTGCATCAGTACAGTAAAAACTAAGCATCTAAACACATTGGCTCCCCTGAGAATGCGTGGAGCACTGCTAGCACAGCTGGGACCCACAGTGCAATACCGTGAGCTCCTATCTCAGTCATGGATAAATCAGACACTCCTCACATGTGGCAGCATTACATGACATACCAATGCCTTATGTTTTACTTCTACAGTAAGTTACTTTATGGTAATGTTAAGCCAATTTAACATGAGCTCGATTGCATCTCTGCTAAAGCCATAGAAACTGTCCTGATTTGGCATACCTCTTAGTTGCTACAAGATGGATAGGAAAGGGGTTTGGATGTTGTTCTGGTGCGATGCTACACTGCAATGCACTGCATGAGCTTATGGTAGGGAAACGGAGTCAAGGAGGGAAAGGGAGTCAAGGAGAGGGCTAAATCTAGGTAGTCCGTCTCTCAGTAGAAGTATGACTGTGACAGCCAATAGGACTCTTCCCATGCTCAGCATTATACATACATGCATATCTCTTTTGCTAGATCAGGGTTGGAAATACTTTTCTGTAGCTGTCATCAGTAAAACATATATATTTTTTTTTTCTGCAGCTATATTTCAACTTGTAGATGGCAGTTAATAAAGTTAGAAAAGAGTCATCTGTCTTTTAGCAGTTCAGTGCCAGAGATACTTTTTGGCTCTCATTGAAGAATGAAATGCAACACATAGACACACAGAAATTACACACACACACATGTTGACTCTAGAAGGGAAATACGAAAGATGTGAGCAATGGAACATATGGACCCAATTTAATAATATAGGGATTTTAAGAATAGCAGTTGGCCTTCCTATTTACACTATTGAAGCTTTATTCGTGTTGTAGATTATATCATCCAGAAAATTGATTTCAAACTTTTCCTGCTTCTATGTGTAATCTCCATGTAATCTCTCACTCTAAGAACAGAAGGAGTGATTCAAAGCCTGTTTTTGTTAAAGAGAACCGAAGGAGAGCTGTCAGTGGTTTTGGAGTAATAATCCAAAATGAATAGTGGTTTTGGTTGTGGCATTTGTCATATATGATTTATGATACTTCTCCTTAATAAAGAAGGAGTTCATTAGTTCAGAAACTTCAGCTGCTCAAAACTGAGAAAATTTTCTCAGAAATTACACAAAATTTATTTCCTTCCAGGGCAGAAAGGAATTATGATTGAATTCCCATAATCAGATTCCTGAAGGTCCATTATACTGAGACCTTCTAATATCTTTTGTTATCTTTGTGATCTATTATGAAAAACTTCTTTTAAGTTTTCAGGTTTATTGGTGATGAAGAAAGCTTTTTGTTACAACACAGTAAGATGTTCCATTAAACTGAACTGTCAAACCTATTTCATCATATTTCCTATTCTTCTAAATAGAGAAATTCAGTAATAATTGAGACTCAGAAACTCAGCATTCTTTGACGGATTAATGACTGATAATTTTTCATGTTAGTATTGGCAGTCTACAGGAATACATTACTATTATTCATTTTCACAATCTCTCACAGTAAAGCTAAGCAAACTTACTTTCCTTTATTCTGTTTAGTAGGCTGTAAGATACTGACCAGGACTTACAGCCTGCTCATATTTGTGACTGATGTTTTTCTGCTAAATAGCATATATTTGTCCTGCAGCCAATGTTGCAGTTTTGAGCGCTTTGGAAGAAACCTTGACATTTCATAAATCCATCATCTGAATTCCTGAATATGTCAGAAACCACAGGCATGAGAAGGGAAAATAAAATGTGCTTGTAGAAGAAATTGTAGCTATTTTTTAATGTCAGAAAGTGAAATTAAAGCTTTCATTTAAAAATTTTATTGTACGTAGTGAAATATTAATAATCCAAGATTATTAAGCTAATTTGTTTACTGTAAGGGAATGCACAGGAAAGACTAGTAGATTTAAACAAAGTTGTGGTCACATTTTCCTAGCTTGTTTTTAATATATAGCAAAATATTTAGTTACTACAATAAACAGGAACTTCTGTGAATTTGGAGGATGATACGTATTTCCGTAAGTACTTGTGGACATTTAATTTTTTTACTATAAGCACACAAATTACAGTCCACTGTCTTCTTCTAAAGTATTTTAAATTACTGCTGAGATTAAAGACATTTGATTGCACTTGGTTAGTGCCTTGATGAATGAATGGTAGTTCATATAGTTTGACTAGATCACTTTTCAAGAGAATTATAATTTAATTCAGCCTCTTTCTCCTTGTTCTGAGTGTAGAATAAATTTATCCAATCTCTTCAATAAAACAGGTGAATTCTTCCATGAATTCTTCTAGACCCAAAAATTTAAAGATCTTGTCTCTGTGTACGTCTTTAGTATATAGGATAATATAGTAAAACTTGGCTTTCACCTCATGAAACAACAAGGCCAAATTCTGTTAAAAATCCTGAGACTGTATATATATATGTATGTATACGTATATGTGTATCTATATGTGTACGTGCAAATGGATGTGTTAAATTCTACTAAAATATTAATAATTGAAAACTCTTGTGAGAGAGGGAGTTGCTCTTTTTAAAAAATACATATCACTTGTTTAAACATGAAAATAACATATTTGGATGAGCAAAAATTTTAAATCTCTGTGCTAACTGATCTTTGACTATTGATTCAAATTAATGAAAAAAGCTTACTATTGAAAAATAGCTTTGAAAAGAATATATGTAGAAGCAATGATAGCTTTTTTCCCCTCATTCCACTATTTTTCACTAATTCCTTGTTCAATATTGAACGAATTCTAAGTTATAAGAGTTTACGAATTCAAATAAAGTAAGTAAAACAATACTGAGTATATTCTACAGCTTTGGAATTAATATTTGGATTTTATCTCCAGGTACTTGTGTGATACTTCTGCCTTTCACTAGTATATGATGACAGTAATGATAATGCAATGGTGCTATTTATTAATAAATGATGGTATTTATTTCAAAGATACTTTAATGTTCTTTTGTTCCTTGAAATATTGTGTGTTAGCATCCTACAGTCTATTTACTGGATATAGAAAAGATTTCACAGAACATGTGTTCAAACCTATTAACATTAATGAGGCTTCATATGGTCAAGATATTATTATAAAAGCCGCAGAATTAAAATTATTTTCTGCTACACAACAGATCAGTATGTGAGGATACCATTAAATATATCAGAATACAATGTGTAACCACAGATCTGTCATGTGCCATCAGTATAATGCATAACATAGGTTTATAATTTTTTCATGAAGTTTTGTAAATTCTTAAACTAAAGATTTCTACTTAGAGATAAAAGTTACTTCTAAATATTTCTTAGAAATGAAATGTCATTCTATTTGTTGGAAGAGTGAAGAACAACAGTACTGTATTAGCTAAGCACTGTAAAGAACTGCTTGTTATATTCCTATTTCTCATTCTCTTTCACACAGGATTTCATTTATTAAAACTGTGAAAAATGCATACACATTTCAGTCATATTTAATTAGTCATCCTGCACTATTTGCAGGTAATTTAAATGCATACTCTTCATCTCTGGCCCTCTCAAAAGAAAGAAAAAATTCACAACATTTCTTAACTTTAGATGAATGAATATATAGAAGATTTTGAGTTTCACTCCTTTAGCGAGATAAAGATAAAACCAATATAATTTGGCATGTAATTAAGTACTTCACTAATTCACTACCTCAACTGCCAAAAAAATGGACTTTCAATGTGAACTTGAAAACTGCACATATATCAGTTCCCCAAGCAAGCTCTGTTTTTCAGCACAAATCTAATTTAAGCCCAATTTGTATCCAGCTGTAATCAAACAGAAATCTAATTTCTCCCACCTTATTTCTATTGGAATCTTTCTTAGTCCACTCTGTGGACTGAAAATTAAGATTTAGAGTTGTGCTTGTTTGATTGCTTTTAAGTTTGGTTGTCAATTTACTTTTAAAGGGTTTTTTTATGAAGTGTACTATGTCTACCTCAGATCTACCTACCTGCTTTGATTTTTCCTGCTCTGGACTTCATCTAGTAAATAAATATCAAAGGTTAAAGAAAAAAAAAGTTATTGTGTTTTGTTTTGATTTTTTTTTCCATTGAGCTATCCTAGACAGAGATTCTCCTTACGCAAGGCAATTTCTATCTATCAACAGCATAACTCGTATGAATACATATACATCATAGATCCATCAACATATACCAACACTTTTCAATCTATTCTACCCAAGTCGTGAATCAAGTCTGCAGTAAGCTTTTGGATCAGGGGTAGGAAATAAAAAAACCCTCAAAGTAAAATGTGCCAGCAACAGTTTGCCACAACATTGCTAAGAGTACTTTACTCCATACACCATGTGCTTATGCATCCATTTTCATGGCACTTAAACGAGAATGTCAGGCTGTCCCCTCATAACTGGATACACAGCTTTGCTCTCTCACTCTGACTCTGGTTCCTGACTTAAGTCTCATCAGCTGTCTTGCTGCTATGACTAAAGTCAATTTTATAAAGTACGGTTTAACTTTGGCTTAATCCATTACCAAGAAAGTATTTTCTAACAGTAAACAAAATCATCCAAATGAAAACAACAACAACAACAAAAAACATTACAAGATTTTGACTTTGTGTAGATGCTGGATTAGGATGCTTGAGACTACAGAAAAACCTTTTCATGAAGAAAGATTGAACAGACTAGAATTCTTCAGCCTGGGAAAGATGGAGGAGATACAATACAGATTCATAAAATAAAAGACTTCGAGGGCTTCTCACCACTTAAAACAGTCACGGGCAAAAGACAGACTCATCACAGGGAGAAAAACAAAACCATTTTAATTTTTTACCAACAACATCAGAGTAGAACAGTGAGAGATACAACCAGATCTTAAAGTCAAAATGCCTTTCCCCCACTCCTCCCTTCTTCCAGGGCTCAGCTTTGTTCCTAGTTTCTTCACCTCCCCTCCTTTGCCCAGGGGCGCAGAGGGGGTGGGAAGGGATGTTGCAGTCATTTCATACCATGCGGTCTCTGCCGCTTCTTGCTCTTCAGGGGTAGAGAAGGGCTTCTCCCAGCCTCTCTCTGCTTCCACAAGGCACCATTCCCACAGGAGTAGAAGTCCTCAAAAGTCCAATACGGGTCTGCCCGCAGCTGCAGTTTCCCTCATGCACAAAACTGCTTCAGCCCAAATCCACAAAGCTCCAATCTGGATCTGCCCACGGTCACAGTTCCCTCACACACAAACTGCTCCAGCACACACTGCCCGGAGTCACGGCTTCTTCAGGAGCAGCCACGTGCTCATGTGGCCCTGTCCCACCTCTATGGGCTGCAGGCGGGCCCAACTGTGCCTCTGAAATGAGGGAGCTTTTCAGGTAGCTTCTTACAAGGCTATCTCCATAGCCCTCTCCACACTACCAAAAACAAAACCCAAACCCCTTACAGAAAAACCCAAAACAGTAAAAAAGCCACTGAGGTGTAAAACACTGCATACATCTGGAGACTTAAACTTTTAAATAAGCATTTGTTAAAGAGTAGACCACTGGGCCTTTGGTCAAATGTACAGTTGTCTTAAATTGCAAAACTATTATGGTACTTTTCTAATTCACTTTTAGGCTTTTCAGTTCCAAATACTACTGAGAAGAAAAAACTTTAATAATTTAATTATTGTTATGAAAATGTCTTGAAATTGTTGATCTGAAAATGGTATGCTTCTAAGTTAGAAGTTTTTAGAATTAGTTTTGAATTTATACAAGTCTAATCCTTCTAATGTAAAGATACAAACTATTCAAAATGTAAGGAATGCTGAAGCAAGGGCAAGGAGAAGCATGTATTTTGGCAAAATTATATGCACGTTGACTATGTGCCTCTTTTCATAAAATAATACATAATTTCTTCTCACTGTTGATCTCATCTTTTCTGTTTGAGCTAGATTTCTGATATACCTCCAGCCTCAAGTTTCTCCATTCAATGAGAATATTTGTGAATAATATTAGTGGATTTAAAGTGAAAGATCATTAATGACAATACTTTATTGTGTAAGGCCTAACTGTGAAGGAATACTCAGGTCCATTTAACTGGATCCAAACCAATGAGGATTTCTTAAGCAAAGTGAAAGTGGCAAGTTAAAGATTTAGGCAATTCTGAAGAAAAGCTTGCTCATCTTATATTGCTTGGATTAACATGCTGCTAGTTTCTGGATAGGTCATCTACACAAAGACATAAAGGCTCTAATGCCCTTATCCCCACCTCTGCTCTCTTTAAATCTGTTGTTTGTGTAAAGATGTTTTTTTTGTTACAAACTTCATGCACTTCTCTAGTCCATGTAAATCAAGGTTCCTGAGAGGCAGCCTGTCTTGAATTTTGTGAGGTTTTTTTGACATAGGAATGTCTTACCCATATTACTTCACCAGTGCATGTGTATTTCAAATATAAGTAGTAACAATTGCTACAAAAATGTTTCCAGATTTGAATACCAGCCCCTCTTCCTTCTTTACTTCTCTTTTTTCACTTATTCACTTAGATTACAAAAACCAACTTTATGGAAAAGCCAATTTTGGACATTGTTTATCCATCACTATTGTATGTTTAGAATGTATGTAACAATCTTGTTTTAAACAGGAGAACAAAGCATCAGTAAGAATCTTACTAAGTGGAATTGGCAAAAGACTCAGGTCTCTACTTTTCTGAGTGAAATAAAGATAGATATATTTCCCAGCAAAAGTGTAAAAACTTCAAAAACTAGGTCAGTGCTCCATATTGCCTAAAAAACCCAGCTGATGTCATAGACTAAAAGTGATTTCAGATTTTCCCCACTTGACTACCAAAAAGATTATTTCTGGTGCCAGCCTTATAATTTCGGTTGATTATTTGTTATATTCATTAGATGATTTGATAATTTAACATATTGATTTATTGACCCACTCTTAATTATGACCTTAATTGGATCATTGTATCATTCCATCTTTAATTAGCTTTTTAAAGTTGTCATAAATTAGTTCAGTAAAATCCTTGCTTAAGTATATAGTTGCTTACTCATCTTTTAAAAAAAATAAAATCTATACAAAATACAGACATTTAATCATATTACACCTTGTGTCATGAACCCTGAGGTTATAGATAATGTTAATTAAGAAATTAACAAACCTATTTTCCTGTGCTTGCAAATTAGTAACTAAGAAACCCTTAGTTTTATTATCTTTATGGCTTTGTTTCTTTTATGATGGATATGTTGTTAAGTAGGATAATAATTTCCTGAAAATATTTGAAATTTCAATAGTATCAGCTTTAGTCTGACAGAAGTAATATTAAACTGTCCTGACATTGAATAAACAAAAATGCCAGTCCCCAAATAATGAAAAAAAATCCAAGAAAATTTTTATAATCTACTTCACTTTCTATGCAGGTAGAGATAACATGATCATCAGCCTAACTATTATTTATTACTTCTTTAAAATTAGAGAAATTTGAATAATACAAATTGTTCTGTCCCAATTTTTTCCAAAGGTACTGTGCAAATGCTGCAGCAGTACAACTACTATTTTCCCACAGGTATCAGACACAGATCTTTTATGTAAAACCATTCAGATATTTTGAGAAGAATCAGTTGTAAGATGCTAATAAAACATGAAATGTTCACAAAATGTGGCAATGGTAGTGAAATTTTAAATTGAAGATACACTTTTAAGAAAATATGTGAATAAAGGAAAATGTTACTTTTCATTTTATTTGGGAAAAGAACCCACCTTTTTATCTCCCAGTTTAGGCAATATACATTTTTTGAGTTCAAATATGAATAATATATAGATATAATTTGATTTCAAGATATATTAATCTCTGTTTTTATGCACAACCAACAAAGCACTCAGGATATTTGCAGGTTAAAACTACACTGAAACATATAGTACTAATATCCCTTATTTCCAGTTATTACATTTGTGTCTAATATTGAAAGCATATAATTCCTTCTAAGCAAAAAGTGGAGGAGTGAAAACTTGTATTTCAGTAGTCTCTAAGATGGATAAAAATCAGGAAAAAAAAAATCAGAAACAGAAATTTACAACCTGGCACAACGAGAAAGTTGTTTGTGAAAAAAGACATCACACACTTCCAGTGGAGAAAAAGCTTGTAATTGTACAATTATAATGAATGTATGTACAATGTATGTACAATGAATGAAATTTCTGCCCAGAATGAGTTTGACATTATAGATGATATGAATAAACAAAGATATACTTTGTTCAAATTCAGCTACATTTCTCTATTTTTTTCTGTTTATTTTCCAATGTGTCAGAAATAGCTAGACTGTTAATTTTTACATTACTGTCAAGAGATCCAAGAGCTCAGGTCTTCAAAGATTTAACAGTGCTTTTTCCACAGTCATTATAGTGACTTCACAGTGGGCTTTTACTTCCTCACCCAAGCTTCTCAGGAATTACTCTTGACACGGATCACTTTGCAATACATGTAATATTGACCATTTAACCCTAAAAAATCAGTATGGTTTGAGTATTTAATTAGCTGATTCATTGTCTACAAGGAGTTATTCCAGCTAAAAGCCAAATTTAACTTTTCTCTTCAAAAAGGAATATTTTCACAGATTGTAGATTGACATATATTCCAAAGTTTCAGAATGTCTCTCAAGTTTCTCTACCTGTTTCCTACTAGGTGGCTTCCTTCAATGTTCTTTCCCATTGCCTTTACATAGCTTTCTTTATTCCTAAGGAAAAACTACTGAAATGTTTATAACTTATTGTATTTGATACATTTCAGGATAAAGCTAATACCTTTAAAGCTACTTTCATTGTTTTCATACAGTCCTGTAATGAACTTGGAGAAATTAAAATCATATTACATTTACAATCATTACAAATAGAACATTTCAACCATGATACAGACCGCCAAATTGAATATCTAGAAGGAATATCTAGAAGGAAATTCGGAAGAATTAGTTGGATTAAAAAATAAATGAAATTACAATGGTAATTAAAATAAAGAATTGTACTCCCTTTTGCAATACGAGTTTAGATATTG
>NW_010188892.1:0-27205 GCF_000695765.1 Mesitornis unicolor | reverse complement strand
AAGAGTGTCAAGGATTTCAGGCTGCCTCTTGTTATGCATCGGACTGCAATTTCCCAAAATTAAGACTTGAAGTTTATTACTCATAATCTCTTGTGCAATGAAAAATGTTTTCCATTTATAAAATTAAGAAGTTCATAGCATTAATAATTCCATGATATTTTATGAGCACCAGTGCCGTATTGTGCGAACCACTACTCAAATACATACAAACATGATCTCGCACTAGCAGCTTGCGTTGTAAATAAACCATGAGGGCAAATATTTTTCTTTTCACTTATCCTTTATAAACAGTATTGACAATTTAGGGAATTAAGTAGACATTTATCATATTTGAGAATATAATTGCACTAGCTAACATTCACCAGAAAGCAGCTGCCATTATTCCCGAGGGAAAGCCAATCATGGATATGATTACAGGGAAGCTGTGAGAACTGACTTAATTGAAAAAACAGGAGGACTTCTAGGTAAGAGCAGGGGAAAGACATGATAAATTAGTTTTATTGAGACTTCACAAAGAATGAAGCTGGGAAAGTCAAAATACACTGTAAGTTATGCATTTCCAGTATTAAATTTACAAGAGAAAATATTATTCCCTTGTACTTTCCAAAGAAATGTCAACAAAGATCATTTGTTTTGATGGCTTCTTAAAAAAATAAGAAAAAGATCAACTACGTATGAAACCACCCAAGACATTTAACCAACAAATGTATAAAAAGTTTATCTTCAAAACCCCCAACACAGTAAAGAATCCCTTGAATAAATTTACCAGGGCTTTGAAGCTTTATTTCCAAGCTTCCTGACTTGGTGGCAAAAGAAAAAAAGAAAAATAAGGTTCTTCAAGTTCACTTTTTCTTTGATATAAAAATACTGAAATACTTTTTCTCTTTACCTGAATTAATTCTTTTTCAATTGAGAATGTTTTAAATGGTTATTTTATCCCCGTATCATTTTTCTTACATATATTAACACAGAATTCCTATCAAGTTGAAGAAATAGAACTTGAACCTTTGTAAATCAGAGTGTTTTCCTTTAAAAAAAAATCATAAATTCAACCCTTATACCTTTAAAATCAAGTCAATGTCCAACTATTAACTCTTCTATTCAAGTTTTGGATGCAGAAGAATAGAAAACTGAATATATACTACTCAGCTGAATGCTGGATTTCATCTTCCATTGCCCTGTTGCAATGCTGTAATGTCTTCCTGATGTTTCAAATCTAGGTACTTTTAGAAAATACTGCTTGTTTTTTTCTTTAAATAAAAACTTGAAAATCATCTGCCAACTTGCAGAGTACTAAAGGATAGTTTCTGTGGGTGAAAAAAGAACAAGGTAGTAGGGATGGTTCAACGCCAAGTCTCTTACTTATGATTTCCTTTAACATTTAATAGTATGGAGATGGTAAGTTTGATTATCCTTTCTGCTCTGACTCTGTATAACTGCATTGGTTAGAAGATGGTGACTAATGAGTATGAAGGAATAGGGCCAGGGAGTGTTCTTTGATGGCTCTGATTTGTCCAATCTCCATTGCAAAGTCAAGGCCAGCAAATGATCAAAAGAAATGCTGTATGTTCTCAGTGGGGAGATCAACCCTGAGAAGCTGTCTTTAACTGGTGTCCTTACAAACTCTTATGTGCACTTTGTGTACAAATGATTTTAAAGAAACCTAGAATCCAAATCACTTCAGAAACTGGCAGTTTGCCTTTTTAATTTGTCCACTTGTAAGCAATGCTGCTTAATTATTATTATGAGAGGTTTTTGACTTAAGCATTATATTGCCATTGGATCAGGAATATAGGCACAAGAAGAGAGAAAAATAACCAGATACACATCTTCACTGTACGTAAATACTCATCTGTTTCTCAGTTCTTGGCTTGGGTAGGCAGAATAATGCACTCCTGAGGTCCCTGTAACAATATGGAGAAAAATAAAGTGCCCTTCCTCCCTTCTTTATTGAAGAGAATTATATGATAAAGTTTTCTGATGAAAAACTAACAAGTAACACAACAAAGAATCTAGCCTTTACTGTAACCTCAGCGAAATCTCTCTCATTATGCTATGAGGTTGCATAAATATTTGTATTCAGAAGAATTAAAATACGTAAATGGAACTGTGATCTTTCCCTATGGGAAACAGAACTAAATTCAGAAATTATGCACAGAATAAACTAGATTTTTATCCTCACTAGACAGAAAATAAAATAAATTGAAGAATACTTATAATCCTTCCAGTTTTTTGTCCATATCCTAGAAGTGATAATTTGAAGCACTGAGTGTTGCAGGAAGTGTAGAGCTGATACTTTTGATGCCCAAGTCTACAGTTTAGTCAAATTCAAATATTTCGTATATTCACTGGTATGCACATTTCGTACATACATTCAAGATAGGATTCAAGAGGGGATATATCAGTCCATATATCTCATCTAAAGAACTGGATTCATACAGAAAAGTAATGAACTGTAGCTATGAGCCTTTACTTGGAAAGGTTAGAGCTCTGGAGAATCATGTCAAAGTTGACATTCGGTATTCAATGCCATCCTCTGAGATTACTCTATCAGAAAGTACTCCACAGTAAATCTTAGCATACTGTTTAAGAATGGAGGTCTGGAAGGACAGGATCTTTTCAATCTCACTTTTCAAAGTTGTTCTATTTTGAGTAAATTACTCAGCTAGTAACTGAGAAAGTGACTCGGATAAAGTCTCTCTAATTACTGGCCTATACTTGGTTTCTAAGTCTGATCAATTAATTTCAATGAGTCTGCATTCCTACTCACTTCAACCTGAAGCAGAAGATGACCTCTTGTCCAATTAGTATCTGTACATTCCATATGCTATAATGTGATTCTAGAAAAATTCACATCATAATTTAGACATCTTAATCTATTATTGAATCTCAGCTCTTACGTTCAAAGGCCAATGTCATCCTGGGCTGCATTAGGAAAAGCATCATTACAAGGACAGGAGAGGTGATTTCCTCCACTCAGCACTGGTGAGACACACTTGGACTGCTGTGCCCAGTCCTGGACTTCCCAGTGCATGCTGGAATGAGCCCAGCAAAGGGCCATGAAGATGACTAAGGCATTCAGCTATCTCTTGTGTGAGGAGAGGCTAAGAGAGCTGGGACTGTTGAGCCTGGAGAAGATGAAGCACAGAAGACATCTGATCAATGTTTATAAAGACTTCACATGAGGAAGTAAAAAGGAGGAAGCCAGACTTTTCTTGGTAGTATCCAGTGAAAGGGAGAGAGGTAATGGGAATAAAAGGAAATACAAGAAATTCCCTTTAAAAAATGAAAATACTTTTTTATTGTGAGGGTGGTGTAAGGATCAGTCTGGCTCATAGTTTAAAGCAGGTTTCAGTGATGTCCAGTGCACCAGGTGACTCATGGGGGGTTGCAAGAGCAACTCAGCCTTAGATTGCCTTGAGGCCCTGTCTCTGCAGAGATGACCCATGGGGAGCTGTGTAGATAGCTCAGCCCTGAGTTGTCTGGTAAGCACAAAACTAAATAGGGCAGTGCTGCATCATCCAAAGAATTGAAACCTGAGCTGAGCCTTGAAATCCCCAACAAATAATATGCCCTGAGTCCCAATCAAACCACTATTAAATTGCCTAAAAGTAAAACAAAGGTAAGCTGGAGCATTTCTGCCTGACTCCGAGGGACCATGACAATACAAAGATATGCAAACGATAGAGCATAAAGATAAGGGGAAACACTGCTAAAGACAAACACCCCAGGTGCTTTAATCCACTCAGGCACACTCCTGCCTGCTGTCACGTACATCAGGGGATAAAACCCCTAAGATTCATGCTAGCAAGGGGGAGTTACTTCTCCAGCCATGGAGTGATGAGAACCTTCCCGGTTGCTGGCCAAGATAACTTACATGGGAGCCCTTACCTGGCGGGACAGGATGAACTCAGAACCATACTGATGAACTGGATGGATTGACGAATTCGCTCCCTCTCCACTCCCACCCCTTAGGTCACCTTGTGGGTAAGATTATTTACCTCAGATAATGCTGAGCGATATATTTCCTCCTCAGGTTCATATTCCCTGAGTGTATCTTATATATCTCCTCAGATTAATTTCTAGGTTTCCCTGAGTGTATTGGTTTTGCTCCACTGCATTTCTGTTCAAATGGGCTTGTTTATTTGCCAGGCAGCCAGGCTCACTGTGGACAAGTTGTTGTTTTTGTTGTTGTTAGTGTTTGTGTTTCACAGTGCGTTGCCGTTGGTACTATATTAGTTATACAACCTTTAGTGTACCTGTAGCTTTCCAATTTATCAACGGCAATCCAAAAGAACCTGTAAATGTTGCTGTAAATAAACAATTACTATATGTTTCTCGACTTGCATCTGTCACAAATTCAGTGCCAGCCTTACAAGACCAGATTTATTTCCCCATTTTCGCAACAGGTGGTGAAACACTAGAACTGGTTGCCCAGAGAAATTATGTCGTTTCCATCTTTGGAGTGTTCAAAACCTCACTGGACACAGCCTGCTCTAGCTGACTTTGCTTTGAACAGGGAGTTGAGCAGGACCAGATGATACCCAGAGTTCTTTCCAACCATAATCCCCCTGTGATTTTGTGATTGTCTTTCTTCTGTCCTTCCACTGTTACAGCTAAAGAAAATACCACTATTGTTATTATTGTGACATACTATAGATTGAAGAGAAGATGCTGAGCAATGTTGTTTCCCCTGAGAAGTGAGAAATGTCCTTTAAAAAGTGTTTCATTCTAAGATGCAGCTCTTAATTGAAAACTGAGCTGAACTACTTTGTTGTTAGGTACCTATCCATCTTTGAGGGACAGATAGGACCCAGAAAGTTCAGCTCAGTCAAAACTGTCTGGGTTATTTGGCTCTGTGGCCAACATCTTGTCCTTTGTGATTCATTTTCTTAGGACACTAATTAGGTTAGGTGAGAAACCGAATACCATGAATTGTGAATTATCAACAAAAATTTTGAGGTTTTGTTCAGAAACCACTAAATGAATCAGTGGTAAACTTAGAAAGACAGAAAAATTGAGAACTCATTTTAACATGTGCTAATTAATGTGTTTCACAGATAGATGCATTTGTTAATTTAAAATATTATTTGAAACACTGGAGGGTGCAATATATCTGGAAAAATATATCCATATCTATTTCCAGTGGTTTTGGTGCAGCTCTAGGTGGCTAGATTAGCATATAGTAGAGAGAGTAGATGATCTCAGTTTAGATATTGTGAAATGGAATAGCATTCACTTTTCATTCAATAAAAGACTAAACATGACACTGAAGAAAGACAGTTCCTGAATCTGTGTCATTCATGACCCTGTATATCCTTCCAAAGAATACAAGCACATGCTATCTTAATAAGTCAGAATAGAATGGTGTACTAAAGTCCTCCCAACTTTAAACTTAATCTTCACTTGAAATTACAAAAAACATCCCAATATGGAAATATCTATTGCTAGTCTGGTTGGAGTATAATTGTAAAAAAAAGCTAAGCAAACCAATGTAAAAAACATACATTTGAGCAGGATAGGCATATAATTCCAAACTTGAAATTCATATGCTGTACAGAAAGATTATATTTTAAACATATTTTACTAGAGAGCAAACCATTGATTTATGATTTTGAATAACAATAGAAAATAATATTAAATCACATTGCATACTCCAGATCTGTTCCTTCAGTTGCATGAACTAACAGAGGAGTTAAAGGTGTAATAAACTACTGTGCATATGATTCATCAGTTCTGAGGCAATTTTTCATTCAGTGGAATTAGTTATAAACATGTCTTTAGCTTTTAAGGAATCTCCTGTTCTTTTGCTGGACATTGGAAAATGTCACTTTTTGTATACATATAGTTTGGTCAATTTATAATTTTCCTTGTTCTAACAAGTTTATGCCTATCATCTTTAAATAATTTCCCTTACTCTTTCTGAAAAATATAGCTTCTTATTTCACTTTCAGTTTTTGAGATGTAGCCTTGTTAATAGCAGTAATAGAGACTATGGTATAAATAATTAATATAAACTTGTCTTCATATTTCGTGTGAGTTCTTTCATGTTGATCTTGTGAGAAACATTTAGATGTGGTTTTGCCTTGTGTTTACAGAAATCTTTCTTTTCATCATAAGCACAGAGAAATCCAAGGAGATTAATTTTTAAGGCATCTTTTAATATTATTTACCTTTTATTCAATAAAGGAGTCTTTTCACTGAATTATTAAGCTTCTAAAAATGATTATTATCCCGCAAAGATATATTTCATTCATTTGTTCTTGTAGTAAGTTCAAGGTCAGAGATGACATATCTGTTCTATAGAAATCCCATTTGTATCTTGTTTCCCTTTATATGGGAGCGAAAAAAAAAAACAACCAACCAACCAGAAAAACTCCTGATGACTGATTCAGATGGTCCAGAATATATTTAGACGAGAACATAATTTCTTCTGGGTTATGTGGATGTTGAAGACACAAATCTTTAGTAACTAAAACATACATTATCACTGTGAGGCTTTGGGCAAACAATATCCTTCATATAGTTACATATAATTACACATGTAATTACTCCACTTTTCATATCCAAATTCTTCATTTTTTTCCAACTTATACTTCCAAAGGAAATTCATTAGATTTAGCCAGATATGCTGATATAAGTGGCTATTTCTTGTAGATACCAATGCAGTCAGCAACATCTAGAAAATAAAGCCTGTTGGGTTTTTTTTTTCCTTGGTTTCTTTTTTTTTCCTCCTAACTAGAGAGGCTGTAAGTTTCAGAGTGGCATTTCAAAGTACGATGCTAGTTTTATTTGATTTCTTAATAATTTTGCTTCCATCCATCTTTTTTGTGTTATTAATATTTTTGCATTGATATTGTTTATTGTTACTATTGCACTCTTTATGCACAGATTGAAGTTGTTGCACAGGGTATTGCACTGAAAAGTGGATTTAATTCTTGTTTAAATGTAGTCTTCTGTTTCCCAGCTGTATTCAAGAATCCACTGTTCCATGTAAGAAATAACCCTTATTATGGAGTTCCTCAATGCACAGAAGAGAGAGGTTGGATTTATTCCAAGCTTGTGGTCTTCAGGAGCATATATGCAACATCATCACAAACATTTTTCATTTAATTGTTTTTTGTTAGCCAGCATGTACAACATCCAGTTTGCTGTCTATCCAGCTATTACTTGTAGCATCCCTGCCTTGTTTTATTAACATGGCTTTTGATTATGAGCTGAACTGCCCTTTTTTGCTCAGTCACTTCCTGATCTTGCTGGTCCTTTCTGCTAATCAAGTAGATTCTGTCATTCATAGAATCCTAGAATCACAAAATCGTCTGGGTTTGAAGGGACCTTTGAAGACCATGTATTTCCACCACCCCTGCAATAAGCCGGGACATCTTTCATTGGATCAGGTTGCTCAAAGCCCCGTCCTACCTAATCTCGGACACTTCCTGGGATGGGGCATGCACAACTTCTTTGGCAACCTGTTCCAGTGTCTCACCACTCTCAATGTAAAGAAATTTCTTTCTTACATTCAATCTAAATTGACTCTTTTTCAGTTTAAAACCATTGTCCGTTGTCCTGCTACCACAGTCATCGGTAAAAAGTCTTCCTCCATTTTTCACATAAGCCCCCTTTATATAGTGAAAAGCTTCCATAAGGTCTCCCCAGAGCCTTCACTTTTCCAGGCTGAAAAATGCCATCTCTCAGCCTTTCCTCATAGGAGAGGTGTTCCAGCCTTCTGATAATTTCTGTGGCCATATATCATACACCGTTCTATTTCTTATTATTTAGCTTAAAATAAATTTCTTCCTGAGTTTCACTGCACCTTCTTTATAATCACTTCTCCTTCCAATCTCACCCATCTAATTTTAGTTTCAGCTCTGAAAGAAAATCAGAACATAATACCTGTTCTTTAAATTTAATTTAATTGTTAGAGTTTCAGCCTTCCCTTCATCACAATCTTTTATTGCACTACACAAACACACACTAAACAACTGATTTTGCAAGACAAATGACTGAATATGAAAAGGTCAGAGAGGGCTTTTAAGAGCTTTCACAGCACATGTGAAGAAAATGATGACAATTACTTTAAAAAAATATCTAGAAGCATTTCTATGGTGTTTAGCAGTATAGCATGCATTCCAAAAGTACCAATTAATGTATTCTCATGGCAACCGTAAAAATGAGCCACATGTTAGACTCCCAGTTTACAAAAGGGCATTTGAGTCCAAGAGGAACTCACTGAAGTCAGGAGGCTGCTAACTTTGGTTGGTCAGCTTGAAATGTGTTGTTGAATTTCAGAAAAGCAGAATGAGCAGCATCCCTCTCTAAGGCTTTGGCGCAGCTGTGAGTAGTCCACAGCTGAGGATGTTGACAGATGCCAAAGCAAGTACTTCAATGGATCATCCACAGGTGGATGACACATCCAGAAAGACCACTCAGTTTTTCATTTTGGCCAGTGTGATTTTGCCTCAACTCACTGGGGAAGAGTTACAATGAATCAAAAGTCAGCCAAATGTCTTACCCCACAAATGCTACAGTTGATTTTGTCATTTTAGCAGCTTAGGTTGTGTTTGCAGCCTACAGAGAACAAATGCAGGAAATGAATCCTGGTTTTGAGCATGTCTTTTCTCATATGTTATAGCAGACAGCCTTCTCTATCAATTTTTGTCCCTTCAAATGAAGTCATAGATTTTATTATGGAACAGCAATGGCTCTAGTTCAGCAAAGATTAGCATTTGCCTAGGTTTAAATTGAATGATCTAATTAAAATCAAGGAGAATATTCATTTGTTTTATGTGTTTTATCAGCTAGCTGAAGTGAAGCCTAAATTAATGAATGTGACCTGTGATTCACCAGGCATTTGGAGGCTGAATATGTAATGCCAAGCACAGATTTGCAGGGCAGACCATGAAGGGTTTTTGCTTTCATGCTAGTCCTGAGTCCCCTGCTGTGGTGCTGGCATCTCTCAGTCCACTCAGTACAACCCTGCAGCTTCTGGCTCTGCAAAGAATCTCTGGTGTTGCACTGGGAGTCAAAATAGTGCCAGCACTGTCAGGGGAGAGGGACAGAGCAGCCTCAAAGCCAGAAGGGCTGCGGGTACTGTGTCTCTGCCAGCTGTGGGCTGATTCCCCATGGAGCAGACAGCCCACTGTGGCTGGGCTATGGGGCACAGCTTGGGCTCAGAGGAGGATGAGACAGCAGGGTACAGTACCTGCAGTGGGGCTCTGGTCACCATTTATATCATGGCTGCATCCATCGTTCATATTACAAAATGCATTTCTATGGAATTGACTTTAGAGTCAGAGAATTAAATTTCACACTGGAACACAGAGTGATTAGTAGCTTGAGTACTAGCATGTGTACTGTGTGTCCTCCAGTGCAGCTCAAATCAGCTGTACCCAGCATGCTCACAAGCATCAAATAGCTACCATAACAAACATTAAAACTTTAGTGACATTCAGGACTTCTCACTCTGCATTATTTAGGATTTGACCTGCAGCTCTATTATATTTTAGCTTGTTCATTGTTCATCCAAAAAGTCACTTAGAGCTCAGAGAAGGACTCACATATTTGATGACAATCAAATGATAAAATAACAATAATAATAAAATCAGATTTCTTATCTTATTCCTGGTACATTATACAATGTACCAAGATGACGAAAAACATTCGGTTAGGAAGTTACTGGACACCAGATTTTCAAGTTGTCTCCATTTAAGGGCAAACTCAGGGAGCAGGATTTTCTCTCTATTGTCCTCTACCCTCCCAGGGGAGGATTTAAAAAAAAAAGGAATAGAGAAAAAGATGCTTCGCACAAGGTTGAAAGTTAATGTTACAGTCACAAGAAAATTCTGGCCAATTAAAGTAGGTGTTTGCTTCAGCGGTAGAGCTGAAAAAAAGAGCACTTTGACTGATCAAGGTAATTAAAGTGAGTTGATGATTATGTAGTTAGAATAAGTATTTGTTCAAACTACAGAGTTAAGAAAAAGATTGCAAGATATATTTGTGTAAGCACTTAGAGAAGGCATGAACCATGCTCAGGAGAAGAATTAGACAATAGCATGAGGGAGAATAGCTGTGGTCAGACCACCATAAGAATAGGCCGAAACTGTTTTTGTCAAAATTATAGGGGTAATCCAATGTCTTATGTGGTGTGATAGTGGGGAACCAACCAAGGTGAGGGGCAGAGTAAAAGGTGATCATCTTATGCATGCTTGTATGATTTTGCTTTGTTAAAAATGTATAGAGAGGCTGTGAAAATGTATGGGCGCTGGAACACAATTAGAGGAGCTAGCCTCTGTGCGTCCCCAGCGCTGTGAATAAAGAAGTGCCTGCTTATCTGCAACTGTGTAGATAAGGTTTTCTTGCCGTGATTGCGACCCCATCAACATTAAGACTGTAACAAGTTTAATGAAAAACAACAGGCTAAAGGAAAAGGGAATTAATAAGGGACAAAGGATATTTAACTATATACAAAACCCAATCCCAGTAGTGAGTGGAAGTGTCCGAGCAGTGCCTCGTGGCCACTGTGACCGCTGTGACTTGTCTCCAGGGACCGCACTGGTGCCGGGAAGCAGATGGTGGTAGATGCTGCCAAGCATGTGGAGGTAGGCCCAGCCATCCCGAGGTGCGACAGGAAGCAGCCCATGATGCCAGGAAAAGCCTCCGGAAACCTTGGGCCTTCTCAGTTTTTTATAGACTGACAGGAAAGGGGAGGGAACAGTACTGATCTCTGACTCCCCAGGGTCCTACAGACACCACCTGTCCTTCTTTTTCAGGCTGGTAACCCTTAAACCATAACACAAATATAGTGATCTAAAGACGCAGATGGGCATTTAGTGAAAGCTAGACATGTGTTACTTCTGAAACCCCTTTCCTTACATACCTTGAAAAAATCTGACTCTGTGCTTTAAAAAGTTCTACTTTGTTTCATAATTCAGTAACAGGTTGATATGAAAGTCAGGATGCTTAAGCCAATTTTTCTGGTGGCAAAAGTCTAAATTTAAGGCTTATGAAAGTGATGTTTTTGCAGTCAGGCTTTGGCCACTTAATTGAGTATGAAAAGCAATATTGCATTTAAGTTACTATCAGCAAAAGAGGCGTATTTTTTCTCTTGAAATTAATTTTTGTTATTGAACATAAAAGGTCTTTGAAACCTGTTTTAATGCTCAGATGCCACAGATACTTTAAAAAAAAGATCAGGTTTTGGAGGATTTTATGAAAGATTGATTTTCAAACTCCTAGCTAATTTATGATTACAATGGTTTTTAGTATTGCATAGTGTTATGTAATTTTTCCACAACAAAATCTTATACTTTGAAATGTTTGGATTTTTAATTTTTATTTTTTTTAAAATCAGTGAAGGATTTTGGAGAATAAATTCATGTCCTCAGTGCAAACTTTGCTGAAAAAAATTCTACTATTACTTATCTTCTATTTTCTTCTCACTTGTGTTCCTGAGTTATAGACTATTATTGTTCAACAATTCTCGTTGACTTGTCACTATATTAACTGTACTGCTTCCTTTTTCAGTCTCTATCTGCCTATTTAGAAAGAATACCAGCAACCTTTCCTGAAGGTACATATTTAATAAATAACCTGTCCTTTCCTGGCTTATTGAAGCTGGTAGTCTCTGTAAAATCATTTCTTTTGTTTCTTCAGACTCAATGAGTGCTAAGAGCACTTTTGGACTATAACTACTGGTCATACACAGAGGTCAACTAACTCTTGGGAGCCCTTTCCCACTGCAGAGCACAGGGAGGTTGAAGACATTGTAAATAGTTGTGCTGTGCTTTCTCAGTTTACAGTGGAATGTAATCAGTCTCCTTTTCTGGCCATAATGCATCCTACAGATAATTCTTTATGAGCTATAGAAACTAATTACAATATCTCTGTTCTATAAGAAATCACGGCAGGGAAACACTGAAAAAAATGGTTAAAAAGGGGCTGCAAAAAAAAAAATTTGCAGAAAATCATGTTTACCAGATCTACATAAGGTGACTACATTAAAAACAAATTACCATTACCATAACTTTTCCCTCTTTTTTCTTAGCAGCTTCTTGGATGACAGTAGCTTTGGGTTGTCTGGGAACATAGAGAGTAGAATTATTAGGAATTGGCTGGATTCTTTAGGTATAGGGTTTTAATCTGGCAGCATACATCCTTCTCTTATTTCTTAAATATCTCTTAATACATTTCCAGAAAGTGTATTTTTCTCAAGGTTAAAGTGTGCGAGAAGGAAAAAAATCCTCAACAAGATGGCTTCCTGGATGGGAAAACCAAAACAAAAGAACTTATGTCCGTAGGAAAGCCTTCTTATTTGCTATTTATTCTTTACTTTTCCGTTCAACAAAATACAGATTTAATTGGAGGTAATTTTACAGTCAAAAGACAACTTTATAACTTCAAAGCTTAGACTGAGCAAAATTCTGAACTTTACAAATTCTTATACAGACTTTTAAAATGGACGATAAAAATAATCTATGGATTATTTGCACTGAAGTTGCACAAGAAAAATGTAGTTGAGTCAAATTATTGGACATATTCATAATCAGAAGCTCTTTTCATGTCTCCACTGGGAGACTCTTGGGAATGGCAGAGTAGACCATGTGAGTTGCATGATGTTGGTGCACAAAAAAGCCAGCTCCAGAAACCTTAAACTTTGCTCCAAAGTCACCCATAACCAAAGATGCCAGTAAGGCATTCATATAGCAAGTTAATGTAGCACTTTGTAGAGCCTGGCAGTGGGAATCATCAGCCCTCTGTCATAGCACTCAACACATTCTCTAGACTGCTAAACATGGGGGTAATATAAAATGGCTTATAGCCACTGTCCCCTACTGGGACACTCTTCAAGTGAGACCTGTGGCTGTTTAAACCCAAGAGCAGGTAATATGCTGCAGCTTGTTCATGCACATTTGGCCAAATGGGTCAGAAGAGACAGATGTGCTTGAACAAAATATTGTAGAAAACACAGCATATAAGCTAAGCAAAGAAGATAGTGGTGACAGAATTTGCCTTTCCTAACCAGGCTGAATTCCAACTGTTGTTCCTGGCAGCAGCAACCCACACTCAATCAAACCCAGGTGCAGAATCAGCCAGCTTGGAGAAGTGTGTTTACATCTGCCCTTTTCTGACTCTAGGGCTCTGCTCAGAGGGAGGAACATGCTGTTGGGAGATAAATTTCCCTCCTTCTAATTATAGGTCTTGCCATCTTCTGCCTACTTTAAGTAGAAATTGCCTAATCCTAAACAATTCCTCTGCGAAGCTCAACACAGATTGGACGTTATTCCCTGACAACACCAATCTGTTCACAGTATTACATGCAAAGGCCAGAATTACACTGACGATCTTCCAGCCCACTGAAGGAGAGAGGGCTGAAGAAAAGAAATTAAAAATATAACAATAAAACACAAAAAATATTATTCTTCCACCTTTTAGCAAGGAAGAGAGCTAATAACACTGAACTAGCAAATCTCAAATATTGGACAAAGCAGAAGACGATAGAAAAACCTTCTTTTTCCATTGATAATAATCCCCCTTGTCACACATACTTTCCCTTCTAGTAATTAGTAAAGCAAGTAGAAGGCAGATGGAGACTGCTAATAATGATTTATTTACATCAGAAAGCTTCAATTATTCAGAATGACCAAGTCATTCTTGCTAATAAAGTGTACAAGGAGAAGATCATGTTACTGCCATATTTGCCTGCTTTTTCCCCTCCTCTCTCTTTATGTTCTCATGTTGTATTTCATCATAAATAAGGTTCTTGATCTTGTTAGAGAGTTGTCTATTCAAATAATGTACTGCCCATGAACTATCCCACAGAACTGGAATTGCAGACTGGTGAGACAGACAAAGCACTACTGACAGGAGACACTACATTTTCAAAAGTTAGGATAATGGTATGCTACCAGTACATGGTTTGTACAGTAGTACATCAATCCTGTCCTTGCTTTTTTGGGAAATATCAAAATACCAATATCAAGTGCAACAATGATAATAAAGCAGTATTATTGGTAATGTTTTTGAAGCGACAGTTGATATCAGGACCAACATCTAATTTGACATTGATGTATCTCCACTGAATGAAATAGCATTCTTCCTGATTTATGCCAGTACAGGGGGAGAATAAAATTAGGCCTTGAATTTCATACCTGTCTTGAACTCCTGACAAGAAGGCTGGAAGTGATCATCATATTTTAGCACTGCCAAATTGCTAAATCTAAAAGTAATAATACTCCAAAATGATCAAACTATATCTCATAACTCAACTTTGCAAAGTTTTCTGTTACTTGACAGTAAATAAGCATGAGAGGTTATTTATTTGTATATTTAGTAGACTGAGCTATCAAGAAGAATTTGGGGAAAATGTCTATCCCATTGTTTTTAGATTGTAGAGAATGTACTAATTTTATATCTAATTATCACATATAATAGGCTAAATACATTTGATGCTAAATAAGTACAACTTTTCTATTTTTATGAGAAATTGGCTGTCAATGAAGGTATGGAGAATAGCAAAATCCAACATTTATGAAGTACAAGAAATAGAAGTGAAAAATGATAGCCCAGTAAATCAACGCACACTTTTTTAACACAGGTGGTTCTGTAGTTGTTATACACTTGGGGAAACTCATTGGCTTCACTAATCTGCACTGGGAGGTCAATTAAACCCTCTGTACAAAGAATCTGAAATATTTATATCTCAGAATGTAAATAGTGTAGCAGTTTTTTTATACATAACATAAAAAAACTCATTAGTTATCACAATAGCAAATGTACATGTGTGCACATGCAGAGTGCACTTCTACATGAGTGATCTTAAATAAAGAAAATCTTTCCTAATATCGACATTTTTATCTTATACTGAAAATATTGTCTCATGGAAAAGTGATTGAACAAAGACAGTCTGAACAAACCATATTTAATTTTTAAAAAAGGTAAAGTGACCCCTTGCCTCACTTGGCAGTGGGAGAGTTTGCTTCTAATATTACAAAAGCTTTGCGTGCAATTTTTTGACATTATAAGAGTAGTTAGTCATAAACTGGTAGAGAAAATATACTTGTTTTCCCCAGCACCATCTGGTTTGGGTTTGATTATTTAGCTGATCTGTTGAAGTGTTTTCCGAATGATCATTGTTTTAGCTTGCACTGTCATGGATGTCATCCAAAAGTCCGGTGTAGGCAGATGCGGCTGTAATATAAAACAGAGCTGCTGTAATAAAACACATCTTCCACCCCCACCTCCAAACACGCTTTCCCCTTTACATTAGGTGTGCTGGATTTGATTTCATTGTTTACACACTGTACAGATATTACAAAAGAACCAAAGAAGACAATAATGATGTAGGCCGCATTGGAAAACCATGTGGTATTCATTAATTAACACCACTGAAGAGAGAAGAAAGAGAATTGTGATTTTTTTCCCCAGTGTTATACAGTTCAGAAGGAATACACACATCACACAAGTATTTCAGGAAGTCATCCTTTCTGTCTAATGGAAAGGTGTGGAAAGAATGTGGAAATGTGTTCTTTTTGGCAGAGGGGTGTTGAAGTATAATCAGCTGCTAGAAGTTTTAGGTACAAAGAAAGGAGGGAGATCACTGAGTAACATACTTTATAAATTATATCCATAGCTAGAAATTAGACTGTTATCTAAATTATTTGAAACACCTGTATTTTTGTAACTTTATTTATAAGCACAGGACTTCAACAACATAGGAATCAAATGGGTGCTCAACAAGAATTAGAGACAAGTAATTATATAGATAAGCATCTGCAAATATGAGGCATGGATGGGTAAGCACACAAACCTGGATTCATCTCACCTACATTTTTTATTTATCTTAGCTGAAATGTCAAGGATAGGAGCTTAGGCTTAGTTAGGAGATGAAGCAATCTCAGTAATAAAGATAGAAGTTGCTAGTGCTAGGTGTCTTTTTCTTGTACACTTAAGGCAGGTTTATATCCCTTAACAGTCAAGTGAGAGGAAAGGAATCTTTACCATCCAGATCACCTGTCCTGTTTGGAATCTACTTTGGGATGAATGGAAGTAGCTGTTTTTCACCACAGAGAATTCAGACAGTTTGGACAAATAGATCAGATGTAGAAATGTACAACATAGTTCCATATATTCAGTTTTGGGCCTCTCACTACAAGAATGACATTGAGGTGCTGGGGTGCACCCAAAGAAGAGTAATGAATTTGGTGAGGGGTCTGGAGAACAAGATCTGTGAGGAGCAGCTGAAGGAACTTGGATTGTTTAGCCTGGAGAGAAAGAGTCTCAGGGGAGACCTTATCTCTCTCGCTCTCTACCTGAAAGAGGTCGTATCAAAGTGGATGTCAGAGATCGGTTTCTTCTTCCAGGTAGCAAGTGATATGGAATGGGCTCAAGTTATGAACAATTTCTTCACTGAGAAGGTTGTCAAGCATTGGAACAGGCTTCCCAGGGAAGTGGTGGAGTCAACATCCCTAGAGGTATTTAAAAGACTGTGTGGTGCTTAGGAACATGGTTCAGTGGTGGAGTTGGCAGTGTTAGGTTCATTATTGGACTCAGTGATGCTAAGGGTCTTTTCTAACTGAAATAATTCTATAATTCTATGATTTCTGAACAAAGGAACTCCATTTTGTCTCTGAATTGCAGAGTGAGATTCTGATATTGGGAATTGTATGAAATGCCCTTCTAAAGTGTTTATCTCTCTCTATTGACTGCAAAAGGAATTACAAAACCTAAATTACATTACATTCCTGCCTTAGCACATAGAAGTATCAGGAGATAGGGACAGGTTGTTGAATTGATTACACAGTATATAGGAAGATTCTTATTTACAGACTATTGCAAACCAGGTCTTTAAACTAAAAATAAAAATAAAATATAACTCAGTGCCTTGGACAGACAAACCTTATATTGCAAGCACAGTGATTTTGCAGTTAGGCTTTGCAACAAATAGTACTAGAAATTCTCCTTTCAGTCTCCCTACAAGTACTTTAAAATAGAAGGCTTTCTTATATCAGGGCAGTAGTTTTAATTTTACTTTATTTTTAAATGCATTTCATAGACCCTATTTTCCCAAAACGTATGCTTGGATTTAGATCTTGTAGTAGAATTCACGCTTGGAGCTGTGACAGGATATTAAATGCAACAACAAAACTCAAAGTAGTGCTTACTTATGTAAAAGAACACTGCTAGTGAAAGACTATAAACAGAAGCAGCATAAACATGCATTGGGCATGTCTATACTACACTGGACTGCAGAGATCCTGGCGTTTGCACACACCATAGTGACATGCTGAGAGTCTAACTTGCATCTGGCTTTGAGATAACTGTATTTGGTGAGTTAACAAGCCGTGTATATCTCCACAGAGCTTATTACTCCAGGGGGATCCTTGGCCTGGTGTGTCTGTACTATACCACGGCTCAATTGGTATCAGCTCAGTGGTAACTGCATTTTGCAGGTGTACCAATTTTCTTACGACTTTTTACTGCTACATTATGTAGATATTGCCCTGCAACCATTGTGGTTCCTCCATCTGGCACATATCGCAAAGATTACTGACTAGTTTTTATCCAATTTCAAGATACATGTTCTCATTGGAGACCCTGAACATATTCCAAATGCACTCAGGCATTACTCCAAATAACAGCAGAGATAATCTTCATCTAGGAGAACATAGGGTCCCAGGCAGATGAATTCTGTTCACAGCTTAAAGCTGCAAGTTGTGTACCTGCAGAAAGTAACTTTTAGTCATCTTTTGGGCAGAAATACTTACAAACACTTATAAATTAATGCAAGCAATTCCAGCAGTCTCACAAAATTATATCAAAAGGGAAAAGGCACTGAGCTAAGAATAACAAAGAGTAAATAATAGCAACGAGTGAAAGAAACAGCGAAAGATTGACTCTGTCACATGGAAGAACAAAGACTATAACAAAGAAATAGTTGCTGTAAGACAGGGGTAGTGAACAAAAGCAGATATTAAACCTGATTTTCAGACTGCAAGCCAAAACTTTCCATTATTTCTAAGTTACATTGCACAAATTAGTGAGAATCTGAGCATAAGGCACATCTTTAAGAAGAAACAAGTTATTTTACTAGATAGATAATGAGTTGCAGCCATCTCACTATGGTGCAGCTTCCACAGGGACACATAATTTACCCAAACATCCCTGGAACTGGCCATCAATGTAATGATAAGGCACTGAGGAAAAGAACTTCTCCAAGGTTAGCTTTTCCCCTTGTCTGTGAGGGAAATCCTGTAGAAGGATGTTATATTTGTAAACAATGATAAATGATCAGTACTTTTGATTCTGTTGTACCCCAGTTTCAAAAGGAAATAGCAAAGTAGACTAGGGACAATAAGTCTTTGTAATCAGCAAGAGTTAAAAGAAAGCAATTTCAAAGATGTGTATTCATGTACTGTGGCATTTATATAGGTTAAAATGTCTCTCTTATGTTAACTGAATTCAACCTCTAAAGACAATCTGAAAGCGTAAGTCATTTAATTCAATTTCAAGTTTTATATCATAGTATTATCCCAATAAAATAGATTTTATATGTATATGTAGGCTCTGTCTTGAATTTGATTTTTAAGAGTCTGTTACTGCACTTCATATTTTATATAGTTATGCAATATATTAGAGCCTGTGAGAAGTGGTGAGCACACTTCAGCTGAAGGACATGCTGATGATTTATGGAGCTGAAAGTCCATACACCCTAAATTATGTTTTAGAACTGCAGTGTAATTTTTATCATGCAACAAGGAAATTCATTTACAAGGACTACCCTGCAGCTTTGAAAGTCACTGTAAAGATTAAGTTCTGTTTGCCAGAAGGTGGGAGATTTAATTTTGAATTTTTCTGTGTGTGAAAAATCATATTAACGATCACCTCAAGGAATGCTATGCATGTTGTTGGAAATGTTGCTTTTGTTTTTCATGGGTTTCACAAAGCATTTATCAGACATCCATGTATCTATCAGGGTGTCTTACACCATTGCAATTATCCAAATGATAAAACCACAGCAATCTTCTTCTAGATGGTTAGTTTTATATCAGTGAGAAAACAAGCAAGAAAGACCTGCCATAAACAAGGGTGCTGGAGAGGCTTGATTGCAGCAAAAGGGATTCTGAGGGTAAAAGGAGACCTGTTGCCTCAGGGTTTTGGCACTGAGGGAGCCAAGGGTGCAGAAAGGCAGGTCTAAGGAGGAGGTGGTTGCAGACATAGGAAGGGAGAAAAGAAAACCTTAAAGCTCTATTTTCACTAAACTAAAATGTCTTCTCAGACAGAATGCATTTCAAGACTAAGAAACCTACCAACTGCGGAAACTAACTATGGGTTTCTTCTTCTAAGTTGCCCTTATAACCAGTAGAGAGCTGATCAATGCAAAGAATAAAGCCTAAACAGCAATTGAGCTGAGTGAATAGATGTCTGTCTTACGGTGACTTTGATCAATCTCTATTCTTCATTGTCTGTATTGATTAGAGACTTAGTTCAATTGGCCATATGCTATTTGAGATACCCTAGGATATCCAGAATTCCACATCTAACATCAACCCTTAACATACAAAAAGTGCCTGTTTCCGATTTTGATTTACCATAGTAAAAGTCCAAAAAATATCTTTCCCTCACGTCAAACTCAGATATGACTATTAGTAGAAAGAAATCTGAACCTCTGTGTTTGACTGGGCTACACTAGAGACGATGACACAGAAAGAATATTTACTTTTAAGCATCCTAAAAGGAATCGATTATAGGATATAGATTCTTTAGGGCAGGAGAAAGAAGGTGACAAAATATTAAGTGATTCATAATCTGGTAATTTTTTGACTGAGTTTAGGAGAAAAATAGTCTGTAGAGCCAGGAAATAACTATAAAATTGCAAGACATACACTTGAAGAGTTACTCAAAGTACAGGTTCAAATAAAGGCCTGAAAATGTAATACAGTAAATTTATATGCAGCACACACTTTTCAATAAGTTTGCTTTGGCTGGACTTGCAGTGCTTGTTTGTTTGCATCCTGCAGTCATTTGGGGAATGGAATTGCATTAGCTCAGTTGTTTGTAGAAAGCAAATTTAAAAGTTCCATTAGTATTCAGAAGAAACAAATGATACATTCAAACATGTAATTATAAACTACTGGTCTTCTCTCTTAAAGCCCTTAATTATAAACCCATCCTATATCCCAACTTCTATTTGCCACTGAGTCATCAAGTTGAATGTGCCAGGAAATGCCAGCCTGCATCACCCATCAAGCCAATTTTCTTTCAGATATCTGTGTGCTTTCTTCCATGATACAACTGATACACTGAAGTAACTCCTTCTAAGACACTGCTGTGTCACTGGATTAATTACCTTCAGGTGTCAGGCTGAAAATCTTCTCTCCTACTGGTATGCTGTAACTATACTTGCATGAGTCAAATAAATTTATAATTTTTACCTCATATCTTCTTTATTTCCTCAACTCTTAGGCTCATATTCCAAACTCTGATGTCTGGGGAGCTTTCAAATTAATTTCAGGATAACGGATCTTTGTAAAAACACAAATGTGTTACAGGGTGCCATTACTATCCAACAACAAACAGCCTGAATAAAGAAACATTAACCTCTTTAGCTCCATGGCAAAAAAAAAAAAGCTATTGAAAATTGTATTAAAGAAATAGAAATGCAGAGGAAGCAGTTAGAGAATTATTAAAATGATTAAACAAGGTTCTCATTCTCCCTTATCATTTAGCTGTGGGATTTGCAAAGGAAAGCTCACCCCACTTTTATGACATATTAAAATGATATTAGTTGTATTTTTCAGCAAAAAAAAGAATGTAGTTCTTAGGAAGAGATGCTGCCATTCAGTTTGCAGATTTTTACTAAAGGGGAAACAGAAAAATTCTTACAAAAAGTTCTGACAGATGTACTGGATATACTGGATCCTAATGTGAATGTCAATAAAGGAATTTTGTTTTCAAGAAACGATAGATATGCAAATGGAAATACAGCCTGACTCTACAGTCAACAGCCAATGCAATCTGCACTGGAAAAGCCTCATCCAATTTTGTTCACCAAACTGCAATAAATCTGAAAAACAAGGTGGACAGTGTGAAAATGAAGGAGAACAAGAAGAAACACTTTCAAGTTCGAAAGTGTGTTTGTTAAGGTAAAAGAAATGCCCTTCCTCTAAAGAGGGACAACATAATCTCTGTTCTCTGTTGTAGCACAGGCTTAAAATGATACAAGGAAGAATATAACCAGTGTATGGATTGTCTAGGCATTAGTGAAATCCTCTGTTCCTGGATGTCTTTTGTCCTGCAGGGAAGAAAGTGATGAATAAAAGACTTTGGAGAAAACAAAGCAAATGGATTTTCTGCTGTGATCCACACCATTAAGTAGTTCAATCAATCAAAGAGTTAATTTTTTTTTTTTTTTGCATAGCAAAAAAAGTTTTTGCACTTTATAAAGTTATTACATAATGTAGGATAGTCAGTGAGATTTGGAAATACAGTTCAAATAACAGAAAGTCCGGGTTGTTGATTTATGGAGCACAGAGGACATGAATCTGGAGTTAGAGTTCAAAGCATAACAGAATTGTTTTTTTCTCTCATTTTAACAGCAGAACCAGAAATTTCAATTACTTTAGGTCTATCCTGTGGCTTTGAAAGTCACTACAAAGATGAAGTCCTGTTCAACAGAAGGTAGGGAGGGAATTTAATTTGAATTTGGGCGCAAAATCAGATTACTAGTCATCTTGAAAAAATACGAAAGACTTGAACACATGGAGACAAAGCATGCAAGTGTCCACAGTAAAGTTAGTTTTTTTCATATGTCTATTTACAGGACAAAGTTTTTCTCAGTATCCTTATGAGATTTTTTTATTCTTTACTTTCAATTGATTCTTTATTTGATATGTGCATGACATCATTTTTGAAAGAACACTTGCCAGGTATTCACTAAAGTATGTTATAGTTACTTTTGGTATAATAATTTTGAATATTCACTACAGAACCACATGTAATTTTAATGGGAGAGGGTGGGAATCTTCTGGTCAGGAAAATAATATAACTCAGTTTTAGAACTGAGTTATCTGAGAATCAGCTTTATAGAATAGTATGAGAAACACCCTGCATGCTACAAAGAATTATCAGAGATTCTGTATTTTCTATCTCTATCTTCGATACTAGAATAGTACAAAAATATTGCTAAGTACAAATTGACCAAACATACTATTTATTAATAAAGCCTAAGGGAGATACTACATCACTGATCTGAGTTAAAAGCAATCCTTAACTACATCTACTTTTTCTAGAGGTTCACCCAGTTTGTTAAGACATCATGGTTTCTGTAATTAGTCTGTACATGTGTTTATTAACATCTATCCATCTTCCCTTTCCCTATCCTGACTCCAGACAATTTTTTAATCCTTTTTCTAAGATCAGTCACATTTAAAAGAAAGTACTTATTTCAAAGAAACTTTGGTCTTATAAATAGCCAGCTTCATACAGGAGAGAGAAAACTGTTGTACACCCACTAAGGAAAAGGGTGTTGCATGAGTTCCAGTAAGTAGACACCACACAATACATGCCAAAGCAACATAACATAAAAGTCCTAATTAAAGGACAGACCTCAGTTGCAATTGCCTTTTATCAGATACTAGAGAGTCCTGATTAAAGTACAACTTTGTAAGAGTCAAGCCTTTGCTTGTTCCAGAGTTTACAGATTTGATAGGTATTTGGTTTTGGAGTTGCTCATCTGCTCTTTCCTTTCATCTTATGGGTAATCACCCTTTTCCTTTATTTTTTTTTTTATTTTATTTTCTCTTTAACCCATCCACTTGTGGTGGATTGGTGAGGTCCAAAATCAGTCAAGGACTTTTTCTTTTGAAAAGTTCTTAGTACTTATCCTACAGATTGCCACACTGCCTGCCCTTCTGCTTTCAATGCTGTTCTTGTTGGAGGAAAGATTAGCCAGTCCTCACTGTAATTCATACTAAGCATTTTCAGTATCTCCAGTATTAATGTATGAGGAAAATTCTTGGAGGTGATTGCACTTAAGAGGAAAGTGAATAACATCTTGAATATAGACAAAATCATAGCAGAAGTATTATCTATTGCATGTCTTACCATGATAGAAAGGTCTCATGAACCAGAGACACTCTAGACAGATACAGCTTCAGAAAAGGATAACTGTCTTAAAAATTCCCTCAATAAGGCAATGGTAATCAAGGAGATATTAAACATCAGATTAGATAAAAGTGTATCTCAGTCCATATCATAGTTAGGATTAAAAAACCTGGAGACACCCAGAAGCAATCAACAAGCATATGTGAGTTTAATGGTTCTTAAATTCCTTAAGAACATACTACACAAACTAAATTGACACATCAAAAGTCAGGGTAATTTGTAATATATAACATATGCTATACTTTTTTAATCTGACATACAGGTTTAGAATACTCTTGTTTTGATTGGCTCATACTCACTTGCAGTATTTACTGAGATTCATAAGTAATACAAAGTCAGCATTTTTCCTGCTAATAGTTAAGGTGCTTCACAAATAAGTCTTGTACTCAAGATTATCATTTAACATGTCATTTTTCACCTAAGTGATCAAGAAGAATGTGTGAGTTAACAATATGATCTTTGTCAAATCATTTAATAAATTTATTAAGTGTATAATTCATCACAAAAATTCTGCTTATTTGCTCAACAGACCTTGATCAGTTATCCTCCAATCCAATCAGTGTTGGATTTGACATTGTACTGTTACAATTCTTCCTGTAATGGAGATTTTGGATGAAGCTCATAGTAACTGCCGTAATATTCATGCTAATAATGATTATCATCAATCATGATTTGTCAGCACTAGTTAAAGGGATGGCAAAATATGTCAAGCTGCCAGCTGAAATCTCTGCTTTGGCTACTAACTTAGTGTATGAAACAGTCAGTTCAGTCATTGGATTCAAATGGCAAAGAAGAAAAGGTTAAGTAAAACTGGAAATATGAATTGCATGTCATAATTTTAATTTAAAAATGAGAAGCTCTTAATTTTCTCTCATGTGTTTTTTCTTTGAATATTTCCAGTTTATAAAGACCGGTGTGTTTCTATTTCATGGCAAGTTAACCTTTCTTGAGTTTTCTCTGATTTCTATTCAACATGCCATACCATGCCACAGGGTGTCTGACACACCTTCCCATATGTACATATAAAATGTAGGCAGCAGAACATCAGCTTCAGGTAATTGAAATAAGAAAGTCTTACATCTTCATTTTTTTGGTTCAAATTAGTCAATGAAGTGTGCAATGTACAGGGTGTAAATAATGGCAGAATTAGAAGCCCTTAGTCTCTAATTACATTATGTGAAGTTGCATATGAATAAAACATAACATAATGTTGACATAATTTGTTGTACACATTAATTGCTCTCTCAACTGGATGTTCAATGTTGCAATTTTGAGTGGTTAATGAATTAAAGCAAGCTACATCACACTGCTTGAGCACAACTGAATTTAGAGTACTCAATATGCAATTTGAACTTTTTCAGCAGTGCCATTGCAAGTCCTCTGCTGGAACTGAGAAAAAAAAACTTCAGTCAAAGTAAATAAGTTCTCACAACTTATGAAGTTTAAACCTTTTAAAAACTGGATGTAATATGTCTGAATACAAACTTTTGCCAGAGGCTCCAGGAAAGGCAGCAGTCAGAAGTGTAAGACTGCAAGTTCTTGATAATTGCATCTGTTCTCTTCCAAGATCTACCACCAACCTGAAGTGAAGAGATGCGCTACAAAAGCTCGCAATGGTTCTGTTTAATATGGTTGGCGTGTTTGTTGGTTTTGTTTGTTCAAGTTTGTTTGTTTGTTTGTTTGTTTCTATGACAGTCAGATCCAAGTACTGCTGTTGAATTTAATTTCAACATCTTCCCCTTCCTTGTAGCTACGGGAATGGACAGCAAGGTCACCTATTTCTGTGTTGACATTTGCAGAGCATCCTTACACTTTCCCTTTGCTGTCCACTTTCTCATTTTTCATCTCTGAGACCACCTCCCTGCACAACATACCTTAGCATGAGTTGCTAATGTTTTTGTAGGACTTCACTGCTAAAGGCTAAGGAGCTGGAACTGCAGTTTGGAAAACTAAAATATGAATTACAAATCCTGGCTTGATATTGAAATATCTTAACTCTAACTTAGCAAAGTTAAATTCCTAATTATATATTTAAATATATACACAGAAATGTCTTGACTTTTTCAGAAATGATTTTTTTTAATAAATATCCTCCTGAATACATATTTAGAGCCCATACAGCCTTATCTGTAAAGGCAGTGCTTTCCTTCTGATTAGCGTTTCTTTCTAGATGTGCTTTTTCCTATCATCAATCTTTAAAACAACTGTTCTCCAAGTAGAGGTATTAGTTTCAGCTATGGAAAAACATGTGAAGAAATAAAAGTGTGACCTACTTTTATGCATTTGTTATGTTTCTGAATTCATAAATGTTATGGTTTAAGGGTTACCAGCCTGAAAAGGAAGGACTAGTGGTGTCTGTAGGACCCTGGGGGGTCCGAGATCAGTACTGTTCCCTCCCCTTTCCGGCCACAGTCTATAAAAAACCGAGGTTTACACGGGCTTTTCCTGACTTCCTGGGCTGCTTCCTGTCGCATCTCGGGATGGCTGGGCCTAGCTCCACGTGCTCGGCAGCATCCACCACCATCCGCTCCCGGCACCACTGCGGTCCCTGGTGACGAGTCACAGCGGTCGCAGCGGCCACGAGGCACTGCTCAGACACTTCCACTCGGGACTACTGGGATCGGGTTTTGTATATAATTATCCTTTGTCCCTTATTAATTCCCTTTTCCTTTCCCCTGTTGTTTTCATTAAACTTGTTACAGTCTTAACTTCCAACCTTGTGCAGAGCAATTTTTTTTTTATTTATTATTCTCTCTCTATTCCTTTCTCTTAATCCTCCCCCTGGGAGGGGTAGGGGCAATAGAGAGAAAATCCTGCTTTCTCTCTCTCTGACCCTTAAACGGAGACAATAAATAAAATTAATATTAATCTAAACCAAAACTTTCAAACAGTTGGTTAATTCAACCAAAATACACTCAGGGCTTATTAATTTTTTCAGTAAACTCAAAGCAGTTTGAAGATTTTGTAGATAAATTGACATAAAGTACTCACAGTTTAAACTTCTGTAAACATTGTCAAGAATGGAGTAAAGTAGCAGTTTTAAGAACTAAAGTCTGAAGAAAACTAAAATTTACATGAGTTGACCTGAACTTTATGTTGCAGCCCTAAAACCACTGCCTTTGACTTAAGATATGTCCTGATTGCAATTAAGATGTCACACACTCTCTCATTTTTTTTCTGTAAATCTTCCAGGCATGTGCTCTGAGGTAAATTATGTTGAATAAGTGCAGAGTTCTAAAAATGTGTTATTTAATCTGAAATATTACATTTGGTTAAATATTAAATCTGGTTATGATTTTATTTAGTAGGGTCATATAAAAATTGCAGAAAAATTAACTGAAGAACTGGACATTCTTGGATTCTTAGCATTCTGAGCCACAGCAGTGGAGGGTAGGCTTCATCAATAAGCAGAGGACCAGATTTTATCAAATCACTGCATTGATAAGTAAGTTAGTGTTGGAAATTCTGCACAATTTTCATGACCATCCTAAACAGCTGTATACAGGCATGATAGGTGGATATTAAAGGTTTTGCTGCTCATTGCCAAATATTAATCCAAGTTGGCGTCCTGGTTTGAGCTGAATAAAACTAATGTTCTATTTATTGATTTTACTTTTCAGCTCAGTCTCTTCTAAGTGGTTGTATTTGCTGAAACTAACGGCATGTTCTTCCAGACTGTTCACTTCTACAAGTTATAGTGCTTGTATGTTATGTAAACATGACAAGGCCACTGTCTTACCGTGCATGCCGTATCTGCACCTGTGGGGAGGAGCGGACCCAAAACTGACCAACTAGGTATTCTATTCCACATACGTCATACTCAGTATAAAGCTGAGGGATCATGAGGGTGTCAGTCTTCTCTGCCTGCTACTCTTTCCTTCTGCTCCTGAGATGGCTGAAGTCAAAGCAGAACCCTGCTAGTTCATCTGCCTCTGATCCTGATCCATGTGTTCCTGAATACAGTTCCTGCATCCAGCTCCTACCTGCTGCTGGGTCCTGACTGAGACTTTTTCAGTGCACTGCTCCACAGAGCCTCTGGTGATGT
>NW_010188891.1:6377-15682 GCF_000695765.1 Mesitornis unicolor | reverse complement strand
TCCCATTGTTCTACTCTGATGTTGGTAGCAAGTTAAAATTGTTTTGGTTTTTATTCCGTATGATGAGTGTCTTTTGCCTGTGACCTGTTTAAGTGGTGAGAAGCCCTCCCAGTCCTTATTTTGACTGGCCCTTTTTTGGGGCATCGTGGTGCTCAGTTAGGCACTGGACCTAAACCACGACACAGGTGAATGATAATCATACTCCTATTTGAGCACAAACACATAGATACACACATAAGGGAGTAAATTTTATTCTACTTTAAATTCATAAAGATTCATCCAAGTGTCTATAGTCTTTATACTTCCTTAGCATAGGTGATTTGCCAAGCTGGGAAAATAATGTGCAACATACGTGCAAAACTTACTTCAAATGCTGTTTAGGCCATACTTCTACTGTGTGAAATGGCATTGTTTTCCTCTAGTTGTTGATTAAAAACATGTACTACTGTAAAAAATGTTAGTGGCTTGAATTTTCATCTTTGCATGAATTAGGCAGATGCATAATATCCTGTCCATAATTATCCACAAGACAGAAGGAGAGGGCCAGGCTGACTTGGACATCCCTCCCTGCCCTTTTGGCCACCATGAGCCTACATTTTTGCAGTCGTAGGGAATCCAACAATTGAGTGAGGTCCACTCAAATCCCAGTAACATTCAAAAACGGGGGAAATTACTTTGCCTCTTAGGTGCAGGCTCCCGTGGGTTTCCCTATACTGGGTATCTCTGCTTTCCCAGGTAAGGTATGCTCACATGTATCTTTTACTGGACTCGGAGACTTTGAAGAGAACTGGAACACACTTGGTAGCCTCAAACCTTACAAGCACACGCACATGCTTCTACTCAAAGGCTTAGCCCTCAGCAGAAGAGAAACATCTGAAACATTTTTATCTACAAAGTTCATTGTGTTGTGGGAACATGGAAATAAAAGTGACAATAACATTAACTTCTAGGAGGAAAGATGAATTTTTCTACATCTTCAATTCAAAAGCAGGTATATGGATTTTGCTCAAATTTTCTCAAACTTTCCAGAGGCAGAGAACCAACTTGGGAAACAGTAGAATTTATGTATTTCTGAAAGTGTTATTTGTTAAGTCTTAACATCAGAACTACAGGAGTTAGAGCAGAGTATTTATCAGGGCAATGTGACTACCCAACAGATTATGCAGAGAGCTCATGTCCCAGCAAGGCAGCCTCCAACAAATGTCCATGTTTTAGGTGCCAAAGCAGTGGTTACATTCCACAGAAAAATTGCTAATTATGAATCTGAACACTATTAAGAGTTCTGACTTTAAACATCACCCACTTAACAACAAACCATTAACTACAGTTTTAGAAGCATGGTATAGTAAATAGCTCAGATTTAATCAGTTTCACAAAGTTTAATGAGGATTTATTCAATTTGTGTAAATGTATCATTCTTTTTTTCCTTCTTCCTCATACATCCCCTAAAATATATGTTAATTTTTGGACACACTGCCTGGATGGCTCTCTGATCTAACGGGAAAATTTGCTCATTTTTTTCCCTGGTATTTCCTCGACAGGACATTGTATAATTAGAATTTCATAACTCCTTTGGGCACCAAGCAACCTGAGACACAAGTACCACAAGCCCACTGAAGTGACTTAGGAGCCTACTCAAACTGACCTATATCCTAAGCAGAAAAAGGAAGGAATCTCTTGGGATCTTTCACCATTACAGCACTGCATCCACAGACTCCAACTCTACAGACAACAGTTCTGACAAAGCACAGGATCTGCAGACCCATGACTTTACAATGGATGGATGGATGGATGGATGGATGGATAGATAGATAAATGGATGGATGGATAGAATCCAGGTAGGATTCTGTCAGCAATCAGCTTTCTGTTTGGCCATTTCAGATATAAGAAACCAGACTTTGCCAACTTTGCCTGGCTGCAAAGCTTCTTTGGCCAAGTCTAATGATTAGGTTTTCTATTGGCCACTCCAGTAGTGATGTTGCACCTTTGTCCAAACACTTCATGCTCAATCTCCAAAATCTTTCCAATGAGAGTATTTTTGACAATATTAATGTTTATATAAAAACATTTTCTTCCTCATAAAACATGCACCTTCTAGCAAAAAGATTGAGCAAAAAAATTGTCATTCAAAACAATTAGTTGGTTCAGAGTGGAACATTTCAATTTTTTGGTGGGCAAACAGCAGAGGGTAAGAGAACAGCTCTTTGGTGCTATATTTGTTTGAAATACAGCACTTCCTTTGCTAGCCAACCAATGGGACAACTATCACTTGTACAACCACTCAGTCTATGCAGTAGTTTTCCAGTACGTACAGAGTTAATTTATATAACTGCAATAACAGCTTCTGAAATTATATCCCTCACTCAGTTTAATCAATGCTGCACTGGATGTTTCCATTTTTACTAATTCAATCATTGAGAATGTCAACCAATGATTTTAGTCTAAAGTTTAATGCCAACTATAATATTCTTTATCAAAATACCATGGTTATCTGGAAGATTATCAGCACACAGTCTTTCAGCTTCCTGTTAATCATTATAGGTCACATTAGAGCACGAGGCTCTTTGTAAATACATTAAAAACAGCGCTATAGTAATGTTTTAGTATTTCCCTGACAATTCTTAACACTGTTAAATATTCTTTCTTCTACACCATGGCATTTCAAAATACTGAGAGGCAGGTAGTGCCTGTCAAATATACAGGTACATGCATGTGGCTGAGAAAAAATTAGGATGTTTTGGGAATTCCTATTCTCCTTTTTGACATAAGCTTATCCTACACTTTCTGTTACGTCAACCCAGGTTTGCCCTATAAACACATGGGGTTGCTATAAGCAGCTGGTAAAGCACTAACTGACAGTGAACAAGAAGAGAATATTCAGGATTTCCTACAGTAAAAGTTGGGCCCTTGCTCTGAAGTGAGAGCACAGGGAGCAGGAACACTGTTAAGGTATTTTTTTTTCAGGAAAGGTGGAAGGAAGCTTGCCCTTAGAGAAAAGGGTGCAAGCGGTAGCAGAAACCAACCTGTGCCTCACTACTTCCACATCAGTTTTAATGAGCAATGTGGCCAGGAGAGCTGGAGGAACCATACAACACAAATGTTTTGATCATTTCAGAATATTTCATACCACCTCAAGGAAACATTCTGGAAAAATTACTTCCCTTTCAAAATTAAGAGGCTTACAGACCACAGTCTGTCACCAAAGCAAATCAAAATGATCCTTTTTAGACAACAACTGTAGAATTAACCATCCAGGAAAAAACCTAACAGCAAACTTCATTTAAGCAAAGTAACTAAGTGATCATGACAAAGGAGAATGGCTTAGATATCATGCACTCATCAAAGGAGAAAGGAGGTAGGTGCAAGGAGGAGGCAGCTTTATTAGAACGGTCTCTGAGACTCTGCTCTTGCTGGCAGGTGTGTGCCACACTGAACAACTCTAGAAGTCAGTACTGATACTGAATTGAGCCACAGGGGTATCTATTTCACCAAAGTGCTTGACAGAATTTATGAGAGCAAGGTACGAGAAGATTTAAATAAAAAGATAAATATGTATTTGTACCGAGAACTTCATGCTGAATGTAGCATGATTACAGGAATGCAGGTGAGCACAGAATGTGTGAACACGGGGACCCTAGGAATTAAATGTAAAAAGAAAGCAATTAAATAAGTTATAGTGTTATAAATTATTCTATACCCTTGTAAATAGAAAGACCTTGATTTTATGGCTGTGTGCAGACCAAGGCACTTCATGTGCTAAGAACCAGCTCCTGGTTGCTAGAAGAGGAACATGTTACTTATAATTAATAAGTATCTAGATCTTTATTTCATATAATAGCTAGCAGAAAAGGTGCATTCAAATATCGCAAAAAAGCCATCACCCTCGCTGGAGGGTTTGAATTAGAAGGTGTAATCATTGCTTCCAACAGACTCTTGCTCTTAGGCAGCGATTCAGTACATGTCTCTCCATATTCCACACACATCATTAAAGTTTTCCTTAAGGAATCACAAGCATGAAACCAAAATTAATTATCTTTTGTCATCTTCCACATTAGGCCATAAGTGACCTACATAGTGCAGTAACATATGTCAGATGTCATCACTGATAACTGACTTGTTCTCCCAGTGCAGGAGGAATCCCACAGGATCTCCTGCTTAAAAAAATAAAAATGAAGTCTTCAAGATGGGAAGACAAAGGCATTAAAAATAGATGCACTTCTCTGTTTTCATAAAAATCACTGGTTTAATGAGTAACAGTAATAAAAGTACTTCATGTGACAAGTGAAACCCAGCGTTGAACAGTATAAACTTATGCTGAAGAACAAGTTTACACTCTAAGAAAACATTGTATTGACACTGGAATCACAAGACAATTTGTCGCATTTTTCTGGTGAGGGGAGAAAAAAAAAGCAAAACCAAAACCAAGATCTGAAACTGCCCTACCCATTCTAGCAGCTCTTCTCTGTACTTATTCCAGCTTGAATCAGCCTCTCAGGAGCAGGGGTAGCATAGGTTAATCACACCTCTGTCACGCTTTTAGAGTTTATATCATCAGCTTAATTCAATTTTCATTTTCACAATTAAAAAAAAATCTCTCCTACTCTGACATAAGACATTTGAATTCTCTTTTTTCACTGACAAAACCTCCTCCATGTTTATCATCAGCAGGCTTTATCGGTACGTTCTCACTATTTGCAACAAGTCCTTTCAGGAAAGTAGTTAATGAGGTTTGACCACAAAGTAATTCTGGAGGGACACTACTCGATAATGCTCTTCATATTACATCTCTGAACCATTTAGGAGAGCTCAGTCCAACCAAACAGCAGTTAAAGGGGATTAGATGGTTGTTGTAAATACCTCAGGGGTTAAGAGCAAAGAGGGAAAAGAGCTATTGAAGCTGAAGAGCAGTGCTGATGCAGGAACATACAGGTATTCATTATCTTCAGATAAATTTCAGCTGCAAAATAGAAGACAGTTCTCAAACAGTGAGATACAAAAACTCCCCTCCACTCCAAGTAGTGAGGATAAAAGACTCTCATTAATTGTAAGAAGCTGCTTGAAAAGTCTGGAAAGAAGTGGCCTTCTCCTGCATGTGATCTTCTGCCTGAACTTGGAGACCAAGGAGGCTCTTTCCAGGCTTGTTCATATTGTATCATAATACAAATTTCTGATAAAGCCCAGGATTTAATGCTTTGTGGAATTCCTTTTGTCTAAGAAAACGTCACCAAAAAAAGGCAGGAGGCTATTTTGACAAGCACCATTTCGTATCTTTTTGTGTTTTTCATTTACCTTTCTGTCTTGAAGTAGTGTCTGCTTCAAGACTGCATACACTGCCGAGATCAAACTAGGAAATTAGTATTATTCCCATGGAAGGATTGCAAGACAAACATAACAAGAAAAAAAGGCTCTGGACTAGTAAAAGCAATGCAATATTTTTACAGCGTAAGCACATCATCCACTTCTAGCATAAAGATGTTGTCAAATTGCAGTTCTTGAGTCCTCCACAGTTTTCAACAGACTTACAGGGGGAAAAGTGCTAAAACCACCCCACCCAAAAAACCTGTGTATTTCTACGATTTCTAAATAATAAAATCTCAACCAAGAAATCCTGATAAAAAGAAAACTTAAAGAATTATTTTCCGATTATGAATTCACTGTTGGAATAGAAATGTGCTTACACAAAATTCCCAAGATACTGACAGACAAATTAAATTGGATAAAGATAACCTAACAGGCAAAGATAACCAAACACTTAGGAGCAGTCTAGCAAGAAAAGATTTCAAGGACATAAACCTTACTTTATGGCCTAGCAGGAATATCAGCTGTACCCAGACCATGGTAACAACCCAAATGTTGGTGCGTGTTTTGCATGTTAAAAAACCCTTGTAAAAAATAGGTGCTGTTGCTCAGCAGGCATAGTATTTTCCCTCGGACACTCTCAAATACCAATAAATACACAGTAACCTTTCCACAGATACAGAAAAACCATGCTATCATAAACCAAAAATACAAAGAAAACTACATGGACGCCCTGCCACAGAATGAATGCAAAGTTTCTGATTTCTCTTCCATAGGTCAATTCAGTATAAACCATCTGAAAAGAACCGAAATAATAGTAATAATAATAACAACAACAACAAAACCTAGACAATGGCAATGTTTCTGTCTCAATACCACTGCTGCAACCTAATTTCCAAAGTGCCACTTTATTTTTATGCAATGCACAGCTATTTTTTCCTTTATCAATGCCAGGAAATCTGAGTTTTGCAGACATAGATGCCATGAAAATATAACTGGAAAGCTTACTATTTAGCTGTAGTGTCCCAGCAAAATCAAAGAGTAACAAATATTCTCTGGATCGGAGCACATGTTAGGACAGCACTGAGCTTTCAGCATCAAGAGCTCAGCAGTAAGTTAATAATACTCCTTTTGCACACGCATTCTGCTTCTCAGTCTCTTTAGTTGTAAAATAATCCACTATAACACCACCAGGACTCCTGCTACGACCAGTGTGGAACTGAACCAGGTGTTGAACAGGATGTCCAAGTCCCAGGCTTCATCTCCCTTGGAGAGAGGGAGTTTGGGGCATGTCTTCAGGAGAATTTCACCCTGCAAATTGGACCTTGGCTTACTAACAGCTTCTTGCCATCCAGGAACCAGCCGTATGCATCTGCCATTTAACTTAATTTCTTCAAGTTTCAAGAAGGCAGGGCAAACATCCAGGACTTGTATCACAAGGAAAAGAGCAGAGGTAAAAGGAAGAGCTTGTCAGTTAGAAAATTAAGCTGCTTTGCTGCTACTTTCAAGGTCTCACTGACAGAGTAGGAGAAAAAGCAAAACATTGGAGCAGAACACTACAGCTGTAAAAAAGGCCCATTTTTTGCACATTTAACCCCTGGGTCTATCCAGTCTCCTTGCACATGACAACCTAGCAGTATAAAGGACAGTAAATTATGGAGAATGCATTATTAACTGAGTCATCAGGTCTTGATTGAAATACTAATGGAGAAAATCTCAGTTCTAGTCACTCCTTGAGCTACTGTCCAATTACATTAACAACCATACATTCTTCCTCTGCAGAAAACACACAGATAATAGCAACACTCAAAGAAAACAAAATATGAAGTGTAATGCATTGCTTTTTAAAAAAAAATTACTACTCACATATTCACACACATATAATTTTCCATTTTGAAACCCAGAAATTAACATTAGAATCAGTGGTTAGAAACACCATGCATTATGTTACAGAGCCTATCAACCTCTCAGCTTCCACTGAGCACAGACATTAATTGCCTGCCTTGGACTGGAGCTGTCTAAAAGAATTCAGACAGAGAAAACATTTCTTATTTTAAAATGCGATCCAGTATTGTAGAAAAGCCTGACCTTTGGAACTATGGATCTGTGAACAGTAATCCTGCTCAAAAAGTAGTTAAATAAGGAAGCTAAATTCAAGTGAACTTTTGTTCTTACTTTCACAGGATAAAAGCCCAAGATTTTGGAATCAGTTGTGAAATTCTGCTCTGAATCCTCCCTACTGTGTCCATATAGTTATACAAACATGAGGGCAAGACAAGACAGGTTGAAGACAATCACAATTAATATACTACAGCTTCTATGCATGGGTGGAGTGAAGTTCAACCATTAACTATGCAACACAGCAGTTGAATCTTCCAATACTTATTTTAATTACCAGTTTAGCAACAACAACAAAAAACTCCCAAACCTAACAAGCTGTAATTCAAGCACCCTGGAGAAAACACACAGCCAAGAGCTGCTGAGCATCATTTAAAAACTACTCATGTTTTTTAAACTCTGCAGTTTTGATTATTTTTCTGGATTTTGAATGCCTTGCTATATATGAAAGTCTGAGATGAACAAACTTTGTCGAGTTCAAAAATCAAGATAAGTAATCCAATAGATCAAGCTGGGTGCAATATATGAGGTGCAATACGTAATTACCTTTATGAGTTGGATACAATACGAGCTTTCAGATAAGAACATCCAAGTATGCTCTTTATCTAAACAGTATTCAGATAAAAGACGTGTTTGTAATTTCTTGGTTCGGTTAGAAATTATCTCAAAGAAATACGTTCATCTAGAAGGACTGAAGTAAGGAAAGTGTTTGAACCATAAAACACTCAGCAGTGAAACTCTTAATCTGATTTTGTGTATTAAATACGAACAAAGAAACCTCCAACAGTTTTCATGAAAGGTTTAATTTCATTTGGGGGTGGGGAAATAGTATCTTGAATGAAACCTCTGATCTTACACAGGTAAAATTTTTCCAGATAGTCAAATAATCCAATGCTTATGAAAGTCACTCCACTGGACTTGAACTTTTCCTAAAACAAGTGTCATGCTAAACGTACCAGTGATTACTGGCTAATGACTCACTGGGGAAGGTCTAACCTTCCTCTTAATCTCCCTTGCTGAACGTGGCCAAGAGCCTCCCTTTTTACAGCAAAGTGCAAAATTAAAAGCATGACTCCTACTCAGAAGTCTGTCTGCTTGGTCTACCTGTGCTTCGCATCAGCCAGGCTCTAGCAAGCTCCCAAGGAAACGCGTGACATCTCCAGCAGAACTGTGGGCTCTGAAGTCACTCCGCACTGCAGGGGAACTGCCTGCATTGTTGCCTTGAAGTAGGTGCACCGAAAATATCAAAAGGGACTTGGATCTCTTTATTAGAGCACAAGCTAGAACAAGGTAGCTTTTAAAAGAGAGAAAACTCATTTTCATGGAATATGACAGGTAAACAAAACCACTGAAGGAAAGAGTCTAAAAACACCTACCTCCTCTACCTTTCATAAGACAGCTCCTTTCTTTAGTCTCTCCTTTCAGCCCAGCCCATAATAACTCACTTCAGCAATTTCCTGCACCACACGAAGTCTGTGCACATCCCCCGCAAGGCCAGCCCAGCTGCTCACAGCAAGAGCCACTCTCTTCTCCATCTGCCCCATCCTGTCTCATCCAGAGGGCACCACTCAAAGCAAAGCAAAAACGCATCCATCTCCCAGCTACTGTCTCAGAGCCTTTTACGAGCACATGATGTACGCTATCTGTACAGTAAGCAGTGAGCAAATTCAGAAAACAATTTTACCATCTGTCAACACAGGTTTTGCTTCAGAAGCTAAAGCACAGAACCTTCAGCTCAGAGTTTGCTTCTGTTCTCCTCGCCTGGAATAGACCCTGAGGGGAGAAATCATGTAGAGAAGACTGTTGTTAGATGTTAGACCAAGGGGAAGGTCAGGGCATTACTCAGATGTTTTGTAATCCTGTATTTGGGGAGCAAAATTAACTTGTAA
>NW_010188891.1:0-6346 GCF_000695765.1 Mesitornis unicolor | reverse complement strand
TAGTACGCACAGAAGCAGGAATGTACACCAAAGCTGAAGTACTGGTCTCTGCTATTATGTTGATCTGCCTTCCCCCCACCTCCCTTTTTTAATATATATATATATTTTTTAACTTTATTCACTACATCTTCCTAAAGGAACAAAAAAGAATTTTGAAGCTCTTTAAAACTTGAGAAACAACATTTTCCTAAAGCTGGTAGGTAATAGAAACCAGAAATAGAGCTCTGCCTGTCAGCTAAGCCTAACGCTGTGCTTAACATCACAGACCAGCCTTCCTTTCATTTCAGAGTTACTAACATCTGCTATTAAAAATATGGAAAAAAAACTAAAGTAAGCTTGCTCTGGGAAAATCCTGGGTTATCTCATTTTCTCCATCTGATCTTTCACCTGAACGTGGTATTAATACTTCTTTTGCACCGAACATACAGTCATATTCATTTTTCTTAATTGGAAGAAAAGTGTATTTCTAGGCCATGACCTTGCATGCCAGACCTGTTCAAAGTGAACTTCTAAGGCTCTCCTAAAAACCACGAAAACCAGGAGTTTATAGGAGAAATGCTGACAGATTATGTTCTTGCCAGCACAATATAACCTGACTCTTAAGATAAATGTTTCATGAATTAAAAAAGTTGAAAAAAGCTCCTCTGTTCAGCTTTGTTCTTGAGATGAAAGCGAATTATCTTTTTGTCTTCTACTGACACTTGGATTTTTGTACTGCAGCCTGCAGAAACCTGTAACCACGGGCAGTATTTAAATAGACATGACTGTGTGGAATTCTCTGCTCACTGAACTCCTGTAAGAGACAGGAAACTTCTAACTATGTAAGAAGGAAAAAAGATTTTCTAGCAAGCAGATACCTTCCTGTACCTGCTTTTGTGAAGAGAGAGAAAAGTCATCTCTACTTGGAGAGATCACACACGAGGACAATTCCACGAGCACAGCCATAACGGACCATCCAGGGAGGCGGCGGGGGCGAATTTCTTTGCTGGACCCATAACTCCTTTAAAAGAAAATAAATGGAAAAAAGAATCCCCAAAGACACTGAAACTCTTTCACTAAAAGCAGACCAGTGTATTGTTCCCCTGGTTGATGTTGGCAGATGGCTTCAGTAGCAGAGACTACTGCATCTCTATAAGGATTCGTAAGTCAAGTGAACATACATGACCCCGTCAGCACCAAAAGAGCCAAATTCAGGCATTGCATTCCTCCCATCCAATGTAACTCTCAGAGTTTAAATGTTCCAGCAAGGGAAGGATCACCAGTGCAAGTGCAGGGAAGGCCAGGGAAATCCCATCTGTTAAAGCCCATTAACTGCAGACACCTCAGATACGGCCTTTTAGCCCACAGAATTAGGTGGCCCATTCTTACCATAACTAGAGTTTACTTTAAATAAACTTGGTATTCCACTACTCTGCAAAACATGCCAATGGTTTTCAGGAGAGTAAATGCATGCATGACAGAAACCTAGTAGAACTGTCTAACATTAAAGCAATAGAGCTCATAATGTTTAATGGAAAAAAGATCAAAAAGATGAATTATAAATGAGCAGAAGTTTCTGGTGGAATATAACTGGAAAAGTTATGAGTGCAGTGAAAGCACAAAAAAGAAATACAGAGGAATTTCTGTTGGCTTTAAAAATTAAATTACACGAAAGCAGACTAAAACAATGAATACATAATTTAATGATCTATGAGAAAAAGTGAGAGGGCTACACGGACAACTCTTTCTTCCTTCCTTCCCACTTTTAAAGGCAGAGGGTTTGAAATGTAGATTTTATGCTTGGAAAGTTTTTACTTTTCCTCTGGTTCAGAATTGAATAGCACCTGCCCTGCAAGAAAACTACAGAAGGCATGGGAAGTTGTTCAGTTATACATAGTCCAGCTTCTACACACATATGGCTTCTGCATATGAATCTACGACTCCGGTGCATTGTCTCCAGTGTTTGCACTCAAGAATGGTGCTGCTTTGCCTGCTAATCCGATTCTGCTCCTGAAACAAAAGTCTTAGGAAAACAGCAACTGAGGAAAGCAACACAACCTCCTATCTTCTAATAAGCAAAGTTGAGTATCAGTCTGAAGGATTTTAGTGCTCTTACAACTAGAAACTCAATTTTGGCTCAAATGCCAAACTGCTGCCTTATGGGAATTCATGTCAGAACACTGATTATTTTTCCTAAAAAGAGAAAGGAAAAACTAAACACTAAAAACTAAGTGTTTTTAACTGAAAAAGACAGTATAGAGGCAAAATCAGGTATATACACAACTGTGATTATTAAAGAAGACAAGTAAGTTGGTTGAATTTTATTCTTTTTAAGCAAAAAAAGAAAAAAAGAAAAAGCTGAAGATTTTCTTCCTTTCAGAGAGTCAGTATAAATCAAGAAAAAGTCAATAAGATCAAAGTTATTATTTGTCTGACAGCCATTTGGAGACTGTTTACTTCTACAGGTATAAACACATTTGTAAGCCTCCTGCATTCACACTGAGAATTTTGCTCTGGCAGTCATTGTGCATCAAACGCACCTCATCCAAATTTGAAATGGCAGATGCGCCGAGAAAAATATCAAAATGAGCAAAGCAAAAAAGGGCAAACTTAACAGAACATGTCTGCAGTTCTCTTGTGCTAACCCGCAATCGCTGAATAGCACTCTTGAAGCCAGGCTCCTCTCTATTTTCTCCAGTAACTGACAGGAAGGGATTGACTAGTTCCCAGAGTGGGAGCGAAGGAAACCAGGATCTGAATGGAAATGGAATACACATCGCTTGTTTTCCATGATCTGGTTCCCAACTCCTGCTGCTTTGGGAAGAACAGTATTGCTGACATGAGGGACCAAGACCAGAGAAGAGAATCCAGACTATTTGGCTAGAAACACTGAAGAATTTATTCAGTGGAAAAAAAGAAATCACTGAAATGAAAAACAAACAAACAAACGCAACCAAAATGGAACAGTTTCATTTTAAAAAGTCTTTTGAAAATAATAATAAAAAAAATTATCACCAGTGGGGGAGGAGAAAACATTGAAATCAGCTCTTACAAACACATTGTGCACAGATTCTATCCACCAGATTCTTCATACACTATGTATTGCGAGTGAGAGGAGAAAAAAGCGGTTGCAAATGCCTATCAAAAATCTTCCTTATCTTCTGTAATTTCAAATTCAGAATTTTGTAAGTCTTCAAAATCAAATTCAACATTTCCAAAAGTGAGATTTTTCCATAGAAAATAGAAAGTAAAGCAGGAAGGTTTGGGTAGTGATGGACATAGTTCTATTTTCTAGTAATCTGGGGGATGTCTACGTTTTATTTAGCATTCAAAGCACACGTACTTAAGTACTGTGTCAGTATCTCAATAATACGATTGTTAACTTTCATTACATTTAGGATCGAGCAAACTTTGTCTCATAAATTTGCATGCTTTATACATTACGGGCCTGAAGTCTTTTTGGCCTCTTGTTTAACTGAAATACAAATATTGTATGAAAAGACATCAGCTTTTTAGTCATTGCCTTACACTACCATGAGGACGTATCACAAAATGAAACAGATCTGGGACCTGCCGAAGCTAATGATCAAATTATTTTCAGTTTCACTCCCAGAATGAGGACATTTGGTAAAGCCTTTGCAAGAAAAAACTTACACCTGATGTCAAGTTTCATTGCATGTGAAATTACGTGTGCCAATAAATCAAAAGATCAAAAGATGTGCAAATACATCCTTTTGACTTTCATCATACAAACCAATCCCGTTTGAAGTACTTTACTGAATAGCAGGCTAAGGATTACCAGTGTTACTCTTGCACCATAGCACTGCTCCCAGTAGAAACCTGTATTCAGTCTTGGTGGGAAAGGAATTAGGCAAAACACTGATTTTGAAAGTCCCACTTGCTTTATAGAGTTTGTTGATCATTTCACAAAAAAATATTTTAAGCATTAAAAATAAACTCTAGTGGTTGAGCGTTGTTAAACTTACTAATATTTCCTCATAATGACTTCAGTGAAATAGGAATAAATACATCTTTTAAATCTATTAATACGGGTACTGTATCTGGTGACTGGACTTGAGAACTGGAGAGTATGCAACTATTTCTGTCACCTTCCAAGAGGGTGGAAGAGGGCTGAAACCAGAAAATCTTTATTGGGAATAGCCCACAACAAAACAAATGTCATAATAAGTTATAAATACATAGTCTTTCATGTGCAATATCAGCCAAATAATAAAAACATTGAAAAAAATTATTCCAAAGCAGTATGAACACTTTACCCCAAGTGTTTTTGTCTGGTGCTAACAAGGTTATTGGAGGCAGCAGGGATAAAAACATTTAGCATCTGAGAAGCGAGAGCTCTTCAGTTATTTTAGCACTGTTTTCCCAAGATGCTCACATCACGACACAAGACCGCAGAGACACTGAAAAGAAGAAAAACTCCTGGAAGCCTGTTCAGAGGCCTCTCCTAAAATTACAGCATGATTACATTACCCCTTAAATTAAAAAAAGTTTCTTAACAAAGTTCAGCCCAACTGTCAGAGTTGCCAGGATTAGATCTGGGACCAAATGTATTATGACTAAGCTCAGTGCTGTATAAATATTAGATCCATTATTCAAACAGCTCACAGGACACCAGGAGCTTGATTTTACATTGACAAAAACTCCCCATGAAATATCTTTCCTGGGATTTTTCCCCGGTAAGGGTTGTGGCATGGGCCCCTATCTGAGCAGAATGAAAATATAAACAGCAGGTTCCCATTAAAGGGTTTATAGAATGTGTATCGCCGCAGACAAAAGAATTCCAGCAGTCGGGTTTTGTGAGTTATTAACGGCAGCCTGCTCTGTAATTGTCGGTGAAATAATCTCATTGACACATACAACTTAGGAAATAGAGGTCTCATTAACAAAGCCTCTAGCCTTTATTAGATCATATAAATAACCAAGAGAGCCTGCAAAAGATCGATTACAGCCTTTAAACGTTTACAGAATCAGTGTTTAATTAAGACCATTTTAATATGCAAATCAAGCCTAATTATCATCATTTGTTAATGTTAGTCTGCCTGGGCTCTAAACAGCTTCAGCTGCAAATATGGTAACAGTGTATTTTTCTCATTTTTTTTTTCCTAGGAGGAACTGCAGAGGAAACAATCGAGTTGTGCTACCAGTACGTACGAAGGCTTTCAAAACCGCATTTCCATTTACCATGTGGAGATGAAGGTCAAAAAAGTGCTCAGCGTAGCATAAAATCTAGCTGAAATGTTATGCATTTCTTCAGCCACTATTTTGTAGAGTGCTTTAATTAAAGTATTTCCTTCAAAGTAAGTAACCCCTCTGGGAGCTTCTTTTGATGAAAATCTGCCCTTGTTCAATGCAGTGATTGAATAGATGGCTTTCTAACACAGAGCACTGTCACTCAGAAGCTGATATAAGGACTTTTTTTGCTTCCTACCTCCTCCGACCCAGGAACGGCAGGTAACCCTCCTATGCTGAGAAGCCACAGCGTTATGGCAAAACCCCTGGAAATTAAAGTGTGAAGTAAACAAGAGAGGAACACAGCCTTCAGGAACATGATGGGAGCAGCAGCCAGGGAGGAATACAAAGCAGCAGGGAAGAAAACAAATGGCTGTGTTCTGATTCTTGAAGAAGGAGAATTAAAGCCTTGAAGCCCCCATGAATTTGTTTTGGGAGAGAGGGTGGGGCAGCTGCAACACAATCCTGGTAAAAATCATTCCCTTTTCCTGACGCTGCTGTGCTCCTGCCACCACAATGAGCTGCACGGATTGAAATGAACAAAGAGAACCACTCATCATTGGGTGGTATTGATTTGAGGTTGAATGCTTACACATTGACGGCAGGGAAATATGAAATGTTCCTGTTTTCAACATTTTACAATACAGAAGGTCACTTCTTTATTTTTCTTTGCCATTATGTTTTCTTTCCTCATATTCCTGATGCTTTGGACCCTGTAGCTGCCAAGGCCTCAGCTGGTTGAGGGCAAGAGAAAAGCTTTCTACTCTTACTTATTCTGTAATACAGTTGTATTTCTAAGCCAACAAAGTCCTCATAGAAGAAGAAGGGGAAAAAAAGGACATGCAGTTACAATAGGCAACGAGTCTTTCAAGACAGAATGAATAAAAATGTAATAATCAGAGTAGAAGTAAAATACAAGAGACAACTTGAAAAGCCCCATTTTCAAATGGGAGCAGAGTGGCTTTCACCCAGCTTCTTGACAGACTAGTGGACGAAAGGACTTCACACAGAAACCGCGTTTGGTTCCAGCGCAGAGCCGTGGTTGGGTGGAGTTCTGTCAGGCCATCGCTTCCCAGAACCACAGAATCCCAGAACGTTAGGGATTGGAAGGGACCTC
>NW_010188890.1:458-717 GCF_000695765.1 Mesitornis unicolor | reverse complement strand
TCTCTGTCCCCATCCCAACCCTCAAAGGTGGCCAATAGGCTGTCCCCTTACCTGAACACACCACTCCAGCATCAAGACCATGATCACAGTTACTCTCACCCCATCCTGCATGTGTGCAGCCAGACAGGGCAGACTCGGTTCCACTACAGCCAACTTCATCCATCCAAATGGGGTCAGATCCTGGCCCAAAGTGTCCGTACTGAGGAGCGTTAACAGCAGAGCCACAGTCCAGCTGCCTACAAACCACTGCAGCATCCTT
>NW_010188890.1:0-406 GCF_000695765.1 Mesitornis unicolor | reverse complement strand
TCCCCCCCCCCCCTGCCAGCACAGCGTCCACTGCCATACGCCAGCCTCACCTCCACAGCACCTTCAAACAGTGACACAGGACCGGTCAGGAGAGTGCTCAGCCCAAGCACTGCAGGTCTGGAACCACCCCTGCCCCACCAAGTCAGAGGCAGTAGGGTGTCAGCCTTCCCTGGGCCCCTCGTCTAACCACGGGTGGCACCGGGCTGGCGATTCCAGCTCCAGCTCTGGCCCTGCTGGGCCATTCACTGCCCCACACTCTTTGGCACCTCTTGCCCCCCTAACAACCCCTGTGCCTTTGGCCATGTCCACCTGCACACCGTGCCCATCCTTGCATAGATTGCCTGCTCCTCCCCAACCCACCCTAAACAGCTCTGTCCCCCAGTTCTCTCTTGCCCACTGCCTGCCC
>NW_010188889.1:1262-2344 GCF_000695765.1 Mesitornis unicolor | reverse complement strand
GCTGTAGGGACCCTTTACAGGGGCCATAGGGGCCATAGAGGGGCCATAGGGGCCATAGGGACCCTTCCCAGTCCCTATAGGGGCCATAGGGGCCATAGGGACCCTTCCCAGTCCCTATAGGGGCCATAGGGGCCATAGGGACCCTTCCCAGTCCCTATAGGGGCCATAGGGGCCATAGGGACCCTTCCCAGTCCCTATAGGGGCCATAGGGGCCATAGGGACCCTTCCCAGTCCCTATAGGGGCCATAAGGAACCTTCTCAGTCCTAACAGGGACCCTTTTCGGGGACTATAGGGGCCATAGAGACCCTTCCCAGTCTCTGTAGGGGCTATAGGGGCTGTAGGGACTCCTTACAGGGGCTATAGGGGCCATAGGAACCCTTCCCAGTCTCTATAGGGATCCTTTCCAGCCTCTATAGAGGCCATAGGGCCTATAGGGGCTGTAGGAACCCTTCCCAGTCCCTATAGGGACCCTTTTTGGGGACTATAGGGACCATAGGGACCCTTCCCATTGCCTATAGGGTCCCCTTTTGGGCCCTATAGGGGCTATAAGGCCCCTTCCCAGTCCATATAGGGCCCATAGGGTCCCTTTTTGGACCCTATATGAGCTACAAGGCCCCTTCCCAGTGCCCATAGGGACCCTTTTTGGCCCTATAGGATCCATAGTGCCCCTTCCCAGTCCATATAGGGCCCATAGGGTCCCTTTTTGGACCCTATATGAGCTACAAGGCCCCTTCCCAGTGCCCATAGGGACCCTTTTTGGCCCTATAGGATCCATAGTGCCCCTTCCCAGTCCATATAGGGCCCATAGGGTCCCTTCTTTGACCCTATAGAGCCCATAGGGTCTCTTTTTGGACCCTATAGAGGCTACAAGGCCCCCCCCTTCCCAATGCCCATAAGGACCCTTTTTGGGCCCTATAGGGGCTATAAAGCCCCTTCCCAGTCCATATAGGTCCCATAGGGTCCCTCCTTTGGCCCTATAGGGCCCATAGGGTCTCTTTTTGGACCCTATAGATTCTACAAGGCCCCTTCCCAGTGCCCATAGGGACCCTTTTTGGGCCCTATAGGGGCTATAAAGCCCCTT
>NW_010188889.1:683-1046 GCF_000695765.1 Mesitornis unicolor | reverse complement strand
CTGCTTGAGGACCATAGGAGCTCTAAGTCCCCTTCCCAAACCCTATAGGGCCCCCCCCCGGGGTCTATAGGTCCCTATAAGCCCCTATAGGTCCCATATCCCGCCCCATAGCGGCCTCCCCTACTACTGGAACGTGGAGACCGACCTGGTGTCCTGGCTGTCCCCAAACGACCCCAACTCCGTCATCACCAAAGCCGCCAAGAGGCTCAAAACGGGGCCAGGTGAGTCCCTTTTTTGGGGGGGGGGTCCCCCGAAATTTAGGGGGTGCTTTAGGGGGTCCTAATGTAGTTTGCCCCCCCCCAGAAGCAGAGGAGCCCCCCGAAAGGGCCCACGAGAAGGAGGGGCCCCCCCGCGAGCGCCGCT
>NW_010188889.1:343-621 GCF_000695765.1 Mesitornis unicolor | reverse complement strand
GGGGGGGGGGGTCCCCCCAAATTTTGGGGGGGTCTCTAAGGACTTTACGGGGTCCACAACCACTTTATGGGGTCTGTAAGTGCTTAAAGGGGTGCCCCCCCCCAAAATTTAGGGGCTCCATGGCTTTAGGGAGCCCCAAATTTAGGGGGTTCCTCTCAAATTTAGGGGGTTACCCCCAGTTTTAGGGGGTCCCCCCCAGTTTTAGGGGGGTCCTTAACCACCTTGTGGGGTCTGTAACTGCTTGAGGGGTTCCCCCTTTAGCGATTTTAGGGGGTCCC
>NW_010188889.1:0-227 GCF_000695765.1 Mesitornis unicolor | reverse complement strand
GTTGGGGGGGGCCCCCCAGCCACTTTATGGGGTCCCCCCCAAATTTAGGGGGGTCCATAAGCACCTTATGGGGTCCAGAGTCACTTTAGGGGGGGGTCCCCCAAATTTGGGGGGGGTCCACCCAATTTGAAGGGGTCCAGGGCCACTTGAGGGGGTCCACAACCATTTGAGGGGGGTCCACCCCAATTTGAGGGGGTCCACAACCACTTGAGGAGCTGCCCCCCAAA
>NW_010188888.1:26917-53448 GCF_000695765.1 Mesitornis unicolor | reverse complement strand
TGCTTCTCCAAGGATTGAAAACTCTCTCATTCTGTGATCATTGTGCCCAAGACAGCCTCCAACCATCACATCCCCCACAAGACCTCTGTTCACAAACAGCAGGTCCAGCAGGGCACCTTCCCTTGTTGGTTCCTTCCCCAGCTGTGTCAGGAAGTTTTCTTCCACACATTCCAGGAACCTCCAGGACTTTTCCCTCTCTGCTGTGTTGTATTTCCAGCAGATATCCAGGAAGTTGAAGTCCCCTACAAGTACAAGGGGAAGCGATCATGAAGCTTCTCCCAGCTGCCTATGGAATATTTTATCTATCTTTTCATCCTGGTTAGGTGGTCTATAACAAACTCCCACCATGATATCTGCCTTGTTGGCCTTCCCCTTGATTCTCACCCATAGCCACTTGACCCTGTTTGTCACTATTGCTGATCTCCAGGCAGTCATAGCATTCCCTAACATACACGGCCACCCCACTACGTTTCCTTCCTTGCCTATCCCTTCTGAAGAGCTTATACCCATCTGTGGCAGCACTCCAGTTGTGTGACTCATTCCACCATGTTTCTGTGATAGCTACTACGTCGTAGTTGCTCTGATGCACAATGGCTTCCAGTTCCTCCTGCTTATTGCCCATGCTGGGTGTATTGGTGTACACGTACTCTCAGAGTCTGAGTGGGGGATTACACTGTGTAACGAATGATGCTCTGGCACATGTAAATTATCATAGCTGATGCTGAAGTTTCTTGATTAAAATATTTCTGAGAAATAAAGCAAAAATAACTAGATGCTGTGATGATATGCCACAAACTGTGAGCTTTGGCCTGTTAGCTTTATGGAAGTCTTGTGTAAACAGGGGTTGCTGGGATTGTGCAAGTTAGTTTGGATTTGTTTGGGAGTTTTTGTTCGTTCTTATATGAAGCTAATTCTCATCTGTGAAGAGGTAATGTTTCAAGGCAGCATTAAGTGTGCCTTCAGCCTTCTCTCTGCTGTTCAGTAGCATTGGATTAAGTTGGTCTATTGTATAAAATGGAAGACATAAAAAAGAACCCAGAAATACGAATTCTGCAGAATGAGCAGTGTATTGAGAGTCTTTTGAACTTCAGATCAGGCTCCTAAAGATACAATTTCAACTGAGATTGTCAGAGACAGAGAAATATAAATGGGCCCTTTCTACTTGCACTTGCCACATTAGATAGTCAGCCTTTGTGTAAGAGTCTGAGCTTCACTTCGTTGTCAATTTCTTTCCTTTGCCTTTCTACCTAAGAAAAAAACCCTCATATTTTAGTACTTGCATTGTGAAAATTGTTAGATTTATTTAGTTACAGTGAACACACTTCCAGTGTCTTGTTTATTGGGAAAGAAAAGAGGAGATAAATAGAAAACTGTTGTTTATATCTGTATTCTGATTCACTAGCATGCCAAGTATTTGATGAAAAATTGCCTTGGCATTTGTTTGTTTGTTTGTTTATTTATTGAACAAAGCCTCATTTGCCCGTGTGACCTTACGGTTCCATAGCGCTGGACTAATATACTGTAAATGACATAATTTGTAGCTCTGTCTTGGCATCTTTAACCCTGCCTGTGGGATTAATGCAAGATTTCGTTTGCTTTCCATTTTTCTTTCTGTTTTTAGTATTAATTTACACAGTAATACTGGATTATTATTATGTTCAAATTGGAAAGGAAAAACCTGTTACTTAAGGGTATATGAAAAAGGAAATTATACTCCTGTCCTTGCTACAGTTCCAGATGCTGTTACCACAGGAGAAACCTTCACTGTACCAGCCTTAGTTTCACTTGAGTTCTGTTCATCCTATGGGATGGCTTGGTGTGCTGTTACATTCTTAAGGACAAGGTGATGAACATCTGTCTAGCTTAATAAATGCAATCAGCTGATTTTTTTCATTGCACAGAGCTCTGGATTAGGCAATATTCTTTGACACAGTGACCATATAATTGTTGGTACACCTGTGTCTAGAAACTAAAATTGCCTTTACATGTTATTGTATATTCTTCCTTTAGATTTGAAGAAGATTCAGTTTAGTTTTCACAAAGGAAACACAAATAGCTCTACTAACCAATACTCTGAAGTAATCGGCTAACGGCCTCAATTGGTATAACATATGAAATGCAGAACAAATGCAGGAAAAGCAAGACTGATTTAGTCTTGCTGCTGGACTTCTTAGTTTTAAAACAGGATGGGAATGGAGGAATGAAAGACTTGGTCATCTGATACCACCATCCTTTCTGCAGTGGGAAAAAAAAGAGGACAGTATTGTAGATGAAGTAAAGGTTGGGATCAAATCTTCAGTAGAGGATTTTGGTGAGAAAGGGCCAATCCAATGCTGCCCGTTTTGGTGATGTCTACACCTGCCACTTGGGGAAAGTTCTCTAGAGTAGCCATGTACAAGTTATTCAGTCCCTTGAGCTCCTCCTACATGTATAAGTAAAATGTTAGCAGTGATTGCTGCAGCTGCTGTAGGTGTAGGGCTGGTAAACAGAGTGGAGTGTTCCCTCTCTGATTTACCAGTGAGGGGTCGAGGCTGAAGGACCATGTTAGAAAGTATACCAACTGATTCCTTGTCCATTGTCTGACCTCCAGATAAGAAACTGGATGCTGAAAACACCTTACTTGGGGAGTGGATGAGGGGGCGATTAAGTGTAGCCCTTTCCTCCCTCGACCCCCTGCCCTCCTCAGTGCTGCTGTAGTGGCTTTTGGCTATTTGGCTGTGAAGTACAGTGCACTGTATCTCTAGTGGTTGCTTCAGGTTTCAAAGCATGTTGTTGTGTCATGGTCTCAAGAATCCCTTGAATGCGTGGAGCTTCTCTGTTTTCTGCTGGCACAGTAGGTTTGCATTTGGCAGTAAAGAGTAATAACATTTTAAGATGTAGTCAGATACCCACAGATATGTCTGTGGAATGTGGTTTGGGTGTATGTTTTAAAAGGAGGAGCACAAGTTCAGATGTGTGTGTTTCCAGCGATAGACCATTTTTAAAAATTCTTCAGTTTACAGATAATCTTTTCAAATTACTCTTGCTGGGTATTCACTAAGCACATTCGTGGTGTGTGTCACTCAGACAGCCAGACTGTAGCAAAGCAGCAAATGAACCCGAAGAGATCTAGTAATCCTTAATTTACTATTAAACCCTTTGCATGCTGGTGGCTGCAAGAATCAAGTTGGAATGTGAAGAGACCGTAAGAAGAACCGAGCCCAGATGGCCATGTTTCTTATCAGAAAGTGACTGCGCTGTTTTGCACACAAGCCTCAAACACACACAGAAGCGGTGACTGTAATCTTTCTCCTTCACTTCTTACATGTCTACTTAGAAGGCAGTAAAGGCACTTCCAAACATCTCTCTCTTTCTGGGCTAGATTTGAACAATGTGCTGATAATCCTGTGACCCCTCTCTCTTATTTTCCCTTTTCCTTGGGGAGGAAGGCGGTGAAGGAATTAGCATCCTTAGGATGCATCTAGGCTTTGATGCCTGTTGATTGGTAGGTGCCGAATCCTGCTGTGTTTGTGGTTTCTTTTGTAGCAGAGCCCTACAGCACTATGAACTCTGCTTGCAGGACACTGTGGGTGAAGGTTTAACTGACAGACCCTTTCACAGCGTCTGCAGGGCTTTAGTGGGTAGACAAAGGCCACATTTGAAGATATATCGGTTTTGTTCTCTAGTTGCCAATAACTCTTCTCCACAATTTGTTCATTGTTCTGTGAATGAAAGAGCGGATGTTTTGATTTCAACAGGGAATCTTACTTTTAATTCTCAAGTATAAACAACCTGTGGGGAGGAAGCCTTATTGGAAAGCAACAGCCTTATTAGACCATCTTGTAAGACTGAGTTCTGGGACGGCAAGTAATAGCAACCCTTATGGTGTTTTGTATCAGTGACAAGTATGGGTGTATTTTTAGAAGGACTCCCAAAGCGCAGCCTGCTGCAAGTTGTTTTGTTTATGGTTCTGTGTTATGCAAAACATGGTACATTCCCAGCTCAACTTTCTTCTTGGTTTAAGTTCACGTTGTGCCTTCATCTGCCAGCTGTGAACTACTGACTGGTGCAGCGAGCACAAGGCTGGTAAGTGATAGAGCTGTCTCTCCACCTCAGCTTCCTTATAAATGGCATCAAAAGGTAATTGCTTTTCATTCCGCGGTTCAGAAAGAGTGATACACAGAGCTAGGGTTTGCTTTTCCCCAGGGTGACATGGGTGTGACTGATGGAACAGGGCCACAGGAATTTGGCAAAGTACTGACTGTAAAGGGAATAATCTGTTTCTTCTGATGATGGATGGCACTTAGAAAGCAGCTGATCCTGAAAGCCATTTCTCATGCTAAGACTGCAGTGTGCAGGTCAGCCATTGAACAAAAGCAAGCCTTCGAAGTGCAAGCTACTAGCTTGGCAGGTTATGCCTGACGAGTGGCAAGCAATTTGATTTTAGTTTCTGGGAATGTTTGTGGGTTGTGTAATTTTTGGTGTGTGTGTGGTTTTGTTTTTTTTTTGTGGAATGTAATATGTAGTAATTTTAATATTTTTACTACTTCTGGAAGACTACTGTTCCTGGTTTTTGGGGGTTTTGTTTGTTTGTTTGCGTTTCTTTGGGATTTTGTTGCTGTTGAATGCTAAGAACATGTTTGATATTGTATTAATTTTTTAACCTCGGTGTCATTTGTACTATGGTTTCTACAGTTACCTGAAGGTGTTATAGATGTAGGTAGATATAAATGACAAGTAATTTTTCAGATGTTAGACTGTCTGCTAGTTCTTCCTTTCATTGCTGTTAATAAAGTGCTCTGTAGTGGCTAAAAATATATTAAAGAGCTGAGGAGGTACACATGATTTTGGCAAAAGGAGCCTGAAATTAATAATGATTCCCACAGATTATCTACATAAGCTGCCAACTGTGGATGGGTTTTCTTTGACTGGTGTTTTCAACCACCTGAAATAAGGGGTGCTAATTCTAAATCAGCTGGACTTCATAATAGAAGGACTGCGTGCAGCGTTCAGCCTGGCAGAGAGCATGGTGAGAAAGCCAATGGGTGAGATATACCCTTGAGTTAAGGAGAGCTTGGTAAAGATCTGGACAGACCCTCATGGCCAGATTTACTGGACTGGCCTACAGTAAAAGAGTGGTGGATGGCTTCAAATACTTTATGGGACAAATGTATCCCAGGCAGCAAAGGTGCAGACTTTTGCAAGACAAGGTTACAGACTACTAGTACTATACAACATGGTTCTTGATCACCGGACCTCAGTGATGTCTGAAACCATTTTGGTAAGGACAGAAAGTGAGGGAAGAAAGCATATTTTGTTTTATTTCCAAGTGTATAAAGAAGAATCAGAATAAGTTAGAAAATTATATTTGATTTCCAAATAACCATGCTTACTTGGTATCTACTTTATATTTTTGTGTATACTGAAATATTGTCTGGTTGTTGGCCACAATGAGAAGAGACACGACTTAGTGCTGTATTTCTGCTGTTAATCATAGATTTCTCCTCATGTAGTAGGAGTAATAGCAGGAACTTGGAAAAAATCTATTTATTTTACTAATCTCTTGTCAAAGTAATTACTAAATAACTGTTACTCTATCTTCACTAGATAAGGTCACTTAAATTTGGAACTTGAGTCTCCCAGACATCTTCCCTTTCACAGTTAAAATTGTTTTGTTTCACTGCTGGAGATGCTCAGCCTTCATGGAAATTAAAGGTTAGGTTTTGCCTTTTATTTTTGTAAAAAGAAGACAGAATTGTAAATTAAAGAGTACTTTATCACCATGTACCAGTACAGAAAGGGTGGCTACCAAGAAGATGGAGACTCCCTTTTCACATGGAGTCACATGGAAAACACAAGGGGCAATGGACACAAGTTGCTTCTGGAGAGATTCCCACTGAACTCCAAAAGAAATTTTTTACCATGAGATCAATCAGACATTGGAACAATCTCCCAGGGGAAGTGGTGAATTCCCCTACATTGGTCAGTTTTAAGAGTCAGCTTGACAGGGTGCTGACCCATCTCATTTAAACTGTACTTTTACCCTGAAAGGTTGGACTGGATGATCCCTGTGGTCCCTTCCAACCTGGTATTTTATGATTCTATGGTTATTACCTGAATTTTGTAGACGTGGATTGTCAGGGACTTGTATGTCCAAACAGGGCTTGCCCAATGTGCAGAGTTCTTAGAAACCCTTGGGTGCTGTTTTTGGAAATTTAGCTATTAATTGCAGTTCAGAGGATGCTTGTAAAACAGTTCCTCTCTTTCTGAAGGCTGTATACTCAGCATAATAGAATAACTCCATGAATTATGAAACATGAAATTCCAGGGTTGCTAACGGAAAGAAGAATAAAAACAATAGGTTGCTTTTCCAGTTGACATATTTTTTGGAATTTCTTTAAAGGTTAAAGGTTTAGGCAGAAGATTAAAATGCCTGGGGTTAAATTGGAGCTTAAAATCTATTGGACATTAATACAAAGTATAACAGCTCTGTGTGAAGCAGTTATTTAGAAGCTCTCTGTATCAGCTGTTATTTTGACTCATCTGTTGTGGTTTAGGGCTTTTGTTTGTTTGGGTTGTGGGGTGGGTTTGGCCACTAAATCCTGGCCAGTCGCTCTCTATTAACCCCTCTCCCCTCCCCAGAAGAGAAAAGGGAATAAGGGAGAGAGACTTTATGGGTTGGAAAATAAAACTAACAGATTGAATGAAACAATAATACTGATACTACAGGATAATAATGTAAATAGGAAAATAATGGAATACATACAGGTATGTATAAATATATATACAAAGCCAATATGAAATCCTCCCCCAGTGACGATGATGGCACCAGAGGCTCTGGGAGCAGTGGAAAAGTCCCAGTGTGGACCCAGCAGCAGTGGGAGCTGATGCAGGACACAGGGATCAGGATCAGAGGCAGATGAACCAGCAGGGTTCTGCTCGGACTGTGGCCGTTGCAGGATCGAGACGGATGGAAGGGTCCAAGATGGAAGGGCTTGACCCTCGTGATCCCTTGGCTTTATACTGAGTATGGCGTGTGTGGGATGGAATACCTCGTCAGTCTTGGGTCTGCTTTCCCCCTGTAGACTCAGACATAGCACTCATGGTGAGACACTTGGCCTTGAACGTTATCAGTACACATTTTCTGGGGAAAAAATAACAACCATGCTGCTGGTTTCAGCAAGTTCAGCCACTTAGAGGAGACTGAGCTGGAAAGTAAAATCACTAAATAGAAAATTAGTTCTATTTAGCTCAAACCAGGACAGTCATCAGTTTTTATTCCCCTTCATATACACTAAGTCTTTGATAACAACCATGGAATAACTCTTCTGAGATTTTTATAGTCTAAGAAACATCTTGCTTCCAAATTCAGGAGCTTTCATCTCTTACAAGACTTGTTCTGGAAAAGATCAGGGAGTAGTGGGAGGAGAGGTGAAGCAACGGAGCACTGCTACAGCTATGAAGGCTTAGTGAACTTTGAGACCTCTCTAGCATTAGCAGTATCCCTCTACTGTTAAAAGTAAGCAGCATCCTGGAGTTTTCAGTCGCAGTGTGTTTGTTTCCATTTCTGTAGAAGATACATGCAGCTTCTGTGATTTGCTTGAATGAAGTTTATTAGGGTCTAGTGTAGTCAAGGTGAAATAAAGACTGGCGGCTGCTTCACTGAGGAAATTCTTATTTGAAATCTCCTAGGTGGGCTGTGTTTCATGCTGATATTTGTGTTCTGCAAAAAAAAAAATAATTGTGAAGTATATATTCCAAAGTTTCTCTTGTTTGTTAAGCAGAGAAGTGGTGGTGGTTTTATGGTATAATGGAAGGGCAGATTTTCTTGATGGTAATTTTCTGGTATGTGCAGCCACTTTGTTTCTGACATGTATTTTACGGCATACTCGACAACATTGGAAGCCAGGGAATTGGAGTTCGTTCAATGCGCTGCTTGTTTCTGTTTCTGTCAGCCTTATGTAGGAGGTGTTAAATGAAACAGGTGAGCTACAGCAGATGGTAGCCCTGACTGTGCTGACATTCAGAAGATATGTTCCTGCTCCAGAAGTCTCAGCTGGGCCAGCTACTTCTTAAACTATGTTTGTGTGAGCTTTTTAAAATTTGTTTAGTGTCCTACAGATGCTACTGGTAACTTCTTCAGGCCCATGTAGGTAGCTGTGAGATACTCTGATCTGTCTAGCTGTGTTAGTGTTTATCTGAATTACAGTTCAGAGGCCTTACCAATCACTGATGCTTGAAATAATGCTTCTCGAAGGAGGCTGCCTCCTGCGACACTTGACTCTGAGTTGCATGTGCATTGTGGTTCTTCCATATTTGATGGTGAACGATACAGCACTGGCAGACAGAATGAGGTAAAACATCAGTGATGGAGTAAGTGATTTCTGCTTTGTCTATATTTTAATGAAGTTTAATTCTAAAATACAGCTGTGACCAGCCATGTCTGCTTGCAGACAAAGTTGTTGAGAAACTGGGTGACTGCAGGAAAGATCCATAAAATGAGTAAAAGATTGGCAATTAGAGACTTAAGGCTTATCAGAAACAAATGAGAAATGCCTTTGCTATATTGGAAAACAGCAGGTAGTAATGTATGTGTTCATTTGGAGAGAGACGCATAACGGCAATCAATCACTAAACCAGATGCTGGGTAACTCACTTTGGAGATGAGGCGTATGTTTTTGACAGTGAAGATGATTAATCTTGTGAACAAACTGCTGTTTGTGAACAGCACCGTAGCTGTCTTTCGAAATTTAATTTGAAATGGAAGTTTTCGCTTTTGGTTTTTGGAGGTTGAAATCTTTACTAGATGAAATGTAATGCCCTGTGGCAGGTACAACAGGAAGTTTTGGTCCTTAAATTTAGGAATGCTCTTGCTTCCTAGCTTTGCTCTCCGTGTTGTTGGCTGCTGGTTATGGAGCAATCTCCTTTGCATAGTGGAATTTTTTTTTTTTGCTAGAATATGATGTGATCTTAGAGTTCATATATAATCTCCCAAAACACTTCTGAAACTGCTTACCTGTTGGCACTGTAGAGGTTTCTGCCATCTTGGCGAATGTCTTTGATGGGTATCTTCTCTTTGATTTGTGTTTCTTGCTTTTGTAATTTTCTTCAGAACTCCACAACTTCCTGTGCTCCCAGGAAATCCAGGAGTTGGAACACATTAACACTTTTTGTGCGGTGGGTCTGTTTCATTCCCCACGGTGTATATTTTGTTGTCGTAAAACTTTGATCTAAAAGGTTCTGAAGCAGTGTCGTTTAAATTAACATGGTTTGGCTTTTAGCAGAACTGGCAAGGTGGGCATTGTAGCTGTGATCGGTTGCCTTTTGGGTTGTTGCCTTTCCTTGAGGTAGAATGATCCTGTGACAATACGGGATTGTCCTTGAAAGACTTTCAATTTACATTCTGTTGGGTGCTTGCGTTCCTTTTTCAGAGTGTGTTGCTCAGAGGTACCAACTGGAAGAAGGGAGGCAGTTTCTTTCTTTGGGGCAAATGAGTCTGCTTATGGGAGAGGTGTTTCCAGAGACAGCGTGACACCTGGCAAGTGCTGCAGAAAATCTCGGCTGAGATGAGGTGGCAGAAGCTGCAGCAAGGAACACAGAGCGCTAGCGAGGCCCCAGACTGTGGCAAGTACTCCGTGAGGACTAGAAGTGACTGGGCTGGATTGCAGGCTCACAAACGTACTGACTTGGCTCAAACTGAGCCCAGAAGCAGGATTCCTTGGCAGGGAACGAGTGTGTAGGAAAAGGGCTCTGTCCTTTGTTGGATCAGTCTCGCTCTGTTTTCTTTTCTCAGCTGATTTATTACCATAGATATTTTGGTAAAAGCTGTCTTTTCAGTTTTGAAAATGCCTGGATTGTTTTTGGCAGCTTGTTGTAGGACAGATTCACTGACAACTTCAATCCTAGCTCATGCCAGGTGGGAGTCCTAGGAGGCCATCATGCAAGCAGTGGGAGACGTGGATAACAGAGGCTGTAGTTGCTGTGGACTATATCTATGGCAGGAGTTAGAAGAAACTTGAGAATGGCTGTGTGGAATCAGATTTAATACCCCGTCTTTGCACTTTTCTGTTTGCATACGAGGTTGCTTCCTTATCACTTGTTGGAGAAGAGTGTAAAAATAAAGTTACACACAGCACTGCTTTCTTAGTGATCTGTAAGTCAAGGACAACTCGGATTGCAGATGGTTTCTTTTGTGCTTAAGGGAACTTTGCGGATATTTTACTCCCATAGGTTTACTCAGACACTTCTTGAATGCTTGAAAGTTTGGAGTATGCAAAAAACACAAGCTTTTATCAGTGTCCAAGTTAGAAACTCTGTGTGCTTAGGTATTGAATACACAGGGGGAACTTGTTACTATAGAGATACCAATACGGTTGCCAAACAGCACTACTGAGTTTTTTATTTCGGCGTGTGGATTTAAATTGACTGCTCTGCTCAAGGGATTTTGAGTATATTTTGGTGATTTCTCAGGATCCAACTACCTGATCAGTGGACATCTGTTCAGTATTTCAGCATAGCAGTTGAATTAGTTGGTTAATAGATGGTCCTAGCTGTATGTTCTTTAGAGCTCACTTTGAAAAATATTGCTTAATGTTCTTATCTAAAGCCATGTTTCTGTGAAATCATTGATGTGGGGCAGGGAAAGAGGCTCCAAAGTCTCACTGATACATGCGTGGTTAAAAGGTGTGTCGCTTATCAAAAGAAAATTGAGCACAATAATGTAAATAGAATGTAATTCCTTTGGATAGGAAATCGAGTAACAGTTGTGAGAGAACAGAGATATTGTAGTGGCTGTACAGCTTTTAATTAAAAATCAGAGCAGTCATATTTTTTTGCAGTTCTGTGCACCTTAAAAAATGAAAAATTGTGATTGATTTTGTAAGAAATACACCATGTCTTTGTAGGAGAACACAACATCTTCTAGAACTGGCTCCTGAACTTTGTGGATGTGGTTTTTTGAGATAAATGGGTATCACTTTGATACCTATAAGTCTCTCATATTATATGTAAATATAAGTTTGAACTAGACCTCTCTGAATTCAGAGGATTTGTTTGTATAAGCTCAAGAAGGCTGTACCTTGCTTGGGTTTTGGAATATTAGAATTATATCCAAGATTTACAATTTGGCCTGCTCTTTTCAGTAAATTCAGTTATCCTACAAATGAAGCCTCAAAAACTATATCACTGTAGATGGATGGAGTATATGCGCTCCAGGAAAAAGGGCAAAGCATAAATTTTCTGGTTTGCACAGGGAAATTTTTGCAAAAATGAGGGAGGAGGGAAATGGTCTTGTGGCATAGTTTCGGAAGTTGTTTGGTATGTAAGCAGGGATATCTACAAGTCTTAGATAGCAAATACCTTACAAAAAAGAAAGGTTTGAAGAGTATCGATAGCAAATGCTGAGGTCAGACACTGTGCTGCTGGCAGGTGTCCAGAAAGAGGCCAGAATACTTGTTTAGGAAGTGTGTGCTGTTGGCGCACCTTTCACAGCTGATACGTGCAAGGGAGAGGGGATTGGATAGAGGCAATATGCTAAGGGAACTAACAAAAGATCCCTTGGTCTTACAAATCTTGCTCGGAATGGTTGTACTGAAAGAGACAACTTCATGTATACAGGAAGAATGCCTGCATTCTGCTTACGATGCAGATTCTTTTGTGCTGTAATTCCAGCTCTTCCAGTGCAATGCAGATCACTGCCTGTTTTAACCGTTGTCACTTCTGAGCTGAATTTTCGCAGTGGCAGTTCTGGCATCTGCCTGCTGTTTTGTGTTGTATGATCACAAAGTTGAAGTTTCTTGCAGTGAATCTGTTGTTCATAGTTTTATTTATGTTTTCACCCACAAAGGACATTCTGCTTTAGTGTGATTTTTGTGGTCGTGGTATAGATTTGATCCATAAGGGTGTCCTTGAGATTCTGGTCTGTTGACACGTCTGGTTAGAGAAAACTCATTTTGACACCTGGCCGTTAATTGGTAAAGTTGTGATAATTTCATTTTACAGATGTAACAAATGAAAAGTACTTTTCAAATAAAGATAACTTGGTAGTGATTATCAACATGTAGATCTTAATAACTTAACGTTTTGTTAATAATGTTGTTAGATAATAATAATTAATAATAGCAACAATAATAATTTTGTTAGTTAATAAGAAAAAGTAGTTTATTGGGCTTCAGTGTGTTACGAGTCTGATCTAAATTATACTTGCCTAGGGGGAAAGGCTTCCATCAACTTCCCCCAGCACCCCAGCTACCTGTCAGAGGACCTGAAGTATTTGCCACGTTTCTTTTAATGATTTCAGATGACATCCAGGACATCTCTCACTTTGGGATAACCTGCAGAGTCTTTGATATGAGCTGGCAAGACATTTTCATGTCTCATTCCACCCTACTGTGGGAAATCAAAGAGTCTTTTCTTTGTCCACCCAACAGTCTTGCTTAGGGTTAGGACCTGGTAGGAGTTTTGTAGGAAGTGATAAATATGCTTCACTGTTGTCTTGGGAATAAGGGGTTTGGGTATGGAGCTATGTGTCCTCTATGTGACTTTTAAGAGCTGCAGTTAATGTTTTATTATAGAAAATAATCAGATGCAATGAGGGTAGGGTATCTTTCCTTTACTTAGCACCCCATATTGGCATTATTAATGTCTTGATATCAACTCTTGTAGTTTTTGCAGTTCTTTCTCTGCTGGATTGGCCTCTTCCCTACTGAGGGTAGTTTGACTTAACACAGTAGCCAGTGAAGTACATAAAATAAGTGGAAAATCTACTGTGAGACTCTGAAGTTTACTTGACCAGAGGCTTCACTGTTACAAAATGGCCTTGGCCTCTTGATCCATTGCAGGGGTGACTGCGTCCAAATTATGACGAAGCCGAATACTGTGTTTTAGTGGGAGATGTAAGATAGCCATTGGGAATCAGAGTCAGATAAAGTGCATTGTCTGTGCCTGCCTGGGAATGATGCACGTCATGTCAGTGTGAGTGAGCTTGCTTAAAATTGCAGAGAATATCTATGCGAAATGCAGCTGTGGTGGTGGAAGAAGGGACCCTTGCTGATTTCTTAGAGGGTGTTGCTGTAATGGAGTTGAAGACGGAGAGGGAAGCATTTTATCTAGGGTAAGGGGAATCTGAAAACAGCCTTTAAAATCCAAGGAAATCCTACAGGAGGCCTCTTATTTCATGGGAGCCATTTGGTGAGACCCTGGGGAAGAGTCATGTATGGCATCTAGTAAAGCTGTCTTTTAGTCTCTGTGCTGCTGAATATCTGCGTTTAGATTGACCATATTGGACATATACAATGTTGAAAGAGTGTTATGTGGAGTATTGTGTTTCTTGTAGGTAGCACCTCAAATTTATTTTGCTTGAAACTTGTCAGAGATTTTTAAATTTAATCCTATTAATAGCTTTGGTTCAGGGATCATTTCAAGCTTCTTATCTAAGTGTTTCATCAATCTCATATGTTTTTTTTCACTATGACTTAGGCTTATCCTTGCTTTATGTAATGTGATTTGCAAAACAATGATGGGGTGTATCTGGCTTTAGGTTACTGATTATAGCTAAACAGGCTTTTGTAGTGAAATGTGTTTAGCAAATAAAAACCCATGAGAGCTTTTAAAAAATCAGATGAAAATTGAACTTAACCTACATTTATAAAAAGCTTGATATCTTTATCTGCTCATATGGTTGAGAAACCCATCTAAGAAACTTTAAAAAGGATAACTGTTTTACTTCTTGCTAAAGAGGTTTTTCCACTGTGTAACTATGTATACAATATCTCTATTTTTAGATTAAAATACGCAGTGAAACAAATTATTTCCATGTAGTCTGTTTTAGTGATTGATAATCAAATGTAGGTTTGCAGTTCAGCAGTCTTGTTTTTGGTACTGCCCCCATCACCTCTTCCTGGATACAGTCTACTTATTTACATTTAAAACATACTTGAAGATGGAAGTTCCAGTTGGCATACTGTACGCAACCTCTGCCCCATTACATCCTATAAGTAAATGTTAAGATGTTTCTTAGTTTTGTAGGTGTCTACGTAGTGGCATTGTCATGTCACCTGTTATTCACCTTGTGAATTCTCATGAAAATCAGGATTCTTCTTACAAGAAAATGTCTGTGACCTGGGCAATTTGAGATAATGCCAAGGAAGTTTCCATAGATGCTTAAGATGTTGCAACTCCAGTGCTCAATGCGTTGTGCTGTGCAACTTCTAGTTTTTACACTTTTGTTGTAGAGTGACAGTGAGGATCTTTAAAAGCCATGATGACTGTAGAGAAACGCTATTATAATTTCCAAAGTAATGTCTTATTTGCGGCTTCAGACAGATTCACTAATGTTAGTCTTTCATGTTGGCAACTGTTAGTGTCTCAGCTTGTCCATCCCGATTCGATAATACTTGTTTGAAGTCTTGTTAGAAGCTCTGTGTTGTGGAATATCTGGAGGGTCAGTATATGTGGGCTGAAATCACTTCCTTAGAGCGCTATTTAAAGAAGGACTCTATATTTTAGTTGTAATCACAATTTTTACTAATCAGATGGACACTAGATACATATTCATGTGCAGATGACAGGCTCATCTCTGAACCCTGCCAGTCTTTAGCAACCGGTTGAGCGTCAGTGTAGGGACCTCTCTAGCTTTAATGATTAAAGTATATTTGATAAACAATTCTGAATGTTACTGAGTTAATAAATGTTGAGATCACTTTTATTCATTACTTTTGATAACAGCAGCAATTAAAGTAATTGCATCTAATATACACAAGATACAACTTTTTATCTTTTGGATAATTTCTGTACTGAGAGCATTTTCTCATATGAAGCAATGTTACTTTCAGTTGCTCCAAATATGACTGTATATCAGTCTGTGCCTGCGATCTACAATATATTAAAAGAGTATCAGTCAGTTGGGATCGAGTACTTTACGGTCTGGAGCTCTTAATCTGTTTTTATTTAGTATTTGGGAAACTTAGTATTTTTTAGGTTGTCTTCCTAAATAAACCCAGGATGGAAAACACGAATTATATTTTGATGTTCAATGCATTTGCTCACTACTTTCTGTATAGGTACAGAGCAACTGTATTTTATTATTGGGAAGTAATTTGGCTGTTTAGAAAGTTACTCAGGCTACAATATTTGTGTTGGCAATTTTATTTTCCAGACTGAACAGTTCTATTTTCTTTCTATACCCATTTGTGGAAAGATGAGATTATGAATCATGTTTTCAAGGGCTATGATGCTCAAGTTATTCTGTTTTATGCAGCTCTGGATGGTGTACCAGAGTATGCGCTTCCATGAGTCGTCTGGAAACAGGTAGATTGCAGGTTTATTGAGAAAGGTTTGAATTCTAACTTTCAGTGTGTTTTTGGTAGGACTGCTAGGTACTGAGAATCTGCATTGAGAAACCAGTGTATCCAGATGCTTAAATGCAGTGATGTGACTGTGTGCATGCGTGACTCCAGGACTGACGAGCAGGGCCTCTGTTGCAGGTCTCGGTTGGTTCTCTGGATTTTCGTAGGTTTTAAATGATGAAACTGTTGTACGTCTGAGAACAAAGTTTGGTGCTTGCTGAAAAGTTCAGGCTTAATCTATGTGACACGCCTCACTATCTCAAACTGGAAATCTGTTTCTAAGTCTGAGCAGGGCTGTGAGGTTGAACATACAATTGCCTTGGATGTGCAGGTGTTTTGAAATCCCATTTAAAAGAGAAGTTAGGACATGTGATGAGGCTTATTTTGAAATAGTTTTGTGTACTGCAATTTGGACTCCAGTAAAGCCTGAAAAACACAGCTTTTACAGGAGTGAATAATTAATGTGATAGCTGATTGAACCTAACCACAGATTAGCAAACTGGAAATCTTTCTGGTATTCCTCACTCAGCTGTCAGCTTGGTTTACTTAACATACTAATGACAAGGTTGTCCTTTTTGAAATGTAGAAGGAATGTTTCCCAAGGCTTTGTAGAGGAATCAATTTAGTCATCTACTATAGATTTTTTTTTTCCCTTTTCGAGCACTGAAATTTAACTCGTTCGTATCTGTTTTCCAAATTTCCTGTCTCCTTTAGCTCCTTTCCCAGCTTGGTATCTGTCTGTAAACAATGTTTATAAGCGCCGTCTTGTTTTCTTACTGTGGCAACAAATAATGTTGGGAGTACAGACTGAAATTTCTCGTAGTACAACTACAGTGGTTTTTTGGGGTTTGTTTGGTTTTTGGTTTGTTGGATTTTTTTAGTATTTTTGTCTCCATTTGTTAGTAATGTTTCATGAGGCTTCCCATTAAATATTTAATAGCTTTTCTTAAATGTTTGACTCATGATTTTACTGTGGCAAGTTACTGTCCTATCCTTACACAAAACTTCCTGGTCACAGAGATGCATTTGCAGTGTGTGCTCAAGGCATCACTGGTGTTTCTTGCTGTAGAGACTGCTTTTTGCTGCCTGCTGGGTGCGATACATTCTGGGTTGATGTCCTCTGCCCTTGTTAATTCTGCCGTGGCTGGCATGGGCTGTAATTGTTGATGTAAACAATCATTTATATATAAGCAGCCATGTGAGGAAATGTTTAATCAGGCCAGGATTAACTACTTACATTTTCAAAATCAGGTGTTGACCGCTGACAGGATCTAAAAACTCTAGGACTGTCAATGTGTTCTAATTTGATTGTAGTGAAGTTAAACGTTTCCACTTCCCTGTGTTATTTTGCAGAGGATTAGAGGTTATTTTTACTGCCGCAGTAATGCACTGCAGTAGGGAATGCTGGAAGGTTCTAGCATGCATGACCTGGTTCAGCTGGATAACACTATTGATTTTATTTTAATTTTTTTCTTTCAGTGCCTCTGCTTTAGTTAATTTTAGCTTCATTTTCTGATTCTTGATTAGCTCGCTGGTAAGTTGTCATTACAACTTTCGGCTCCCTAGGGACAAGATCTATAAGGCAGACTTTTCCCGTGGAGGGTCATGATTCAGCCAGTTTACATATAATTTAAGCAGCAGTTGGCCTAATACCTTAAAGTGAAATCTGAGATACTTGGCCAAGAGTCATAAATTAGTGTTTATGTTAAGTACTCTGATTTAGAGACCTGCAGGAGGGGCCGGTGGGACCCATCATGCCCCTTGTGTTCTTTTTTTTCAATAGGCATGTGAAGTTAAAATCTCAAGGAAGATTAAGAAAGTACTTGTACTAAATGCAGAATTGCCACTTAACATTTCATTGGGAAAGCTTTGTTTCATCAAAGTTGCCATAATACCTGTTTGCCCAGGGTCGGTATTTGAATTTATGTTTTAAAGACCTATTCAAATAAATGAGCATAATAAAAATGTCTTTGTGGTTAGAGCAAGCTAATGAGCATTGACTTTCACTTTTACTGATGTTTTGTGGTTCCTGTAAGTTTGGTGCTGAGCTACATTTAGTTACTTGAAATTATTTTTATAAGATACAGAGAGTTTGTCTTGACGTTAACTTCTAGATAGTTTTGTCAAGCTGAGCTGGTGTCTCAGAATGCTGTATTGCGGTGGCAGATGGAGGATAGGTGAATTAGACTTGTCTTTCCTGACTATGTTGGTGCAGACCCTCTGTCACTTCGCCCAAGAAAAGATCATTATTTACTGAAAGACTTCCTGCGTGCATTAATTCTGTGGTCTCCACTTCAGAACCACAGTACCAGCCAGTGTAGAAGTTGGCAGAGATTTTCCTGTTCTTCTTCCACTTTATAGTGCTTATTGTCAGCCCTTACCTTTTGTTGGCACTCTGTAGGAGAAAACTTCAACGCGGTTTTGGTGGCGTGGTTGGTTGTGTTTTTTTTTCCTTTCCCCTATTACAGGCTTCCTCCTGCCACCTGGGAGAGAGTCACTCCTTCTTAGAGGGCCATTAAACTTTTGAGAGTTTGCAGGTGGTGAAGATTCCGCCACATTTCTAATTAAACTCTTCTTTATAGGCAATTATCCTTTCTTTAACCTGCTTCTAGGTTGCATTATGGGGTATTTAAATAATGTGGGGTATTTAACTATCTGCTTTTTTCTGCATCTGAGAGGTTGATTAAGTTTTTCATATTAGAGTTTGAGGGAATTTTAAAAGACATTACATACAGCTAATTGTGTTTCTTTCACTGTTTAATAACATTTTCTGTGGTAATTGTAAGTATGCTGATTAAATGTTTGCTACTGGTTGCTGCCTAAGCCATTTCTGTATTGACTTCTACTGATGTTTTGTTGGAATGGAAATTATGAACACACTTCTGGCAAAATACTGCCCATTTTTATGTAAGTAGTCAATAAATTTTGGCTTTTATTAGTGTAGCTAATATATATTCTTGTTGATGAGGAGGAAAACCCTACATATGTTTCCCAGTTTTGTACATAAAAATATAACAATTAAGAACTTGACTGCATCTTAGCACATTTGCTGGATAAATACATGGAAGCATTTTATAGTTAAATAAATGCTTACATCGGGTATAAAAATTAAAATATTTGTTTAAAACACAAGAAGAAAAGAAAAAAGCCTCAAAAGAAAAAAGCTTCAATGGTGATCTCTTGAAATGTTGTCGGCCAACAGCCTAATGATGTGCATTGCATAGTCTTCAGGAGATCCTCCACTTGGTAAGCCATCTCAAATATGTTACTTAGTCTATTGGAGGAGTACAGGAATACACAATAAAAAATAAACAAACCACACACACACACACAAAACACAAAAAACCTCAACCAAAACCAAAACCGAACAAAAAAAACCAAACAAAAACCCCAAAACAAACAAACAAGCAAAAAAACCCCAACAAAAACAAGATGCTGTGGAGGAGAAGCCCATAGAGCTGTGCTGTTTTTAAGAGATTTTTCCTGCAGGTGTTTGTAGCAATAAATTTCATTTAAATGGTGTTGTTCCTTATAAGTCTTACAGGCTATTCTATTATCTCCTCCACTGTAGAGGAGAACTGAAGTGTTTGGTCTGGTGCTGAACTGCCAGAGGTATAGCCGAGGGAAAGCATGCTCTGTATTTTTACTGAAAGCTGCTTTCTTCGCTGACTGCCATAGCTGGTGAAGGAGGTGGACACCCTGAACAAAGTTCTGCTGTTGCTTATGTATCCTAAGTGCGTGTGAAGCTGCCTGTGTTCACTGAGAAAGTGAACCTCAAAGCTAGACGCAGTTGTTTGAAAAGCTGCATTTCTAATGTTCTCCTTCACTGCTTGTTACTTCATTTAAACTGAATTGATTGTCATCATCTGCACTGGTCTAAGTGCTATTCTGTGCCTTCTCTGCAAGGAGAACTCCTGTGGTGGCAGATTTTGGTGAAGTTCCCTCGCAGGTGAGCTGTTAGGTACTGGAATTAATAATCACAAAATGGTAGGGGTTGGAAGGGACCTCTGGAGAGCATCCAGTCCAACCCCTCTGCTGAAGCAGGATCACCCAGAGAAGATCACACAGGGCCAGGTGGGATTTGAGTGTTTGCAGACGTTCAAATGCATGTCACTGCATCTTCCATTCTTAAATACTCGGTAATACCTGTAAAACAAAAGTGATGTGGTATGTGTACTTTATAAGGCACGTGTTTGGCGCATCCATGGTACGGCACTGTAGTTTAGGTAAACAGGAATTATTCCTTCATTCCCACAGGATTGTATGGAAAAGAAGTCCAACTACAGCAATGATTATTTGAAAATGAAATTGAGATATTTTTAGCTGTAATATTACACATGTTCTAATCTGAAAAATATCATCTATCTCTGTGGAAATTGGGATGTAATTGGTTAGTTACTGAACTTAGTTATTTGAAAAAGAAGGACAAGTGCCACAGTGTTCATGAACTGCATGAAGTGTCCTAAATGAGTTTGTCAGTCATCTAGATGCTGGCATTTGATACTCTGGCTTTAGTTTAGTTTTTATTCAAAGCAAAGGTAATGTTCTAATTGATTTCAAAGGTCATCTGATACCAAGTGCTTAGATTATTTTTTTCCAATTATTTTTCTTTTTTTAAGTCCCCTTACCCTGCCTGCTTTTTTTTCTCTTTGACTGGATGGCTTTGAGAGCAGAGAAAGAAAGGGCACTGGTGCAGCTTTTGGCTGGAGGAGCTGAACAGAATGGAAGGGAGTGGTGGGAATATCTTTGCATGTGGTTGGAAAAGGAACTGTGCTACAAAATGGGATGGCTTTGAACAGTGTTGGATGTGTTTGATTTATTTTTTTTAGTTGCAAAGTGTTGGTAAAGAATAAAATTCTAAAATAATATTGTGAATCAAAAATTAAGAATTTAAGAGTGTATCAGTGATTTTAAGTGAAAAAAATGCTGTAATTACTGTACAGTCTAATCTAATTGGAGCGAGGAGGTAGTTGTGCTGATAGAAGGCAGTTTTTTCAGTACTGAATTCCTGTGTGAAGAGGAGTCTCTGTACTGTGATTTTTTTTCTTATCTCCTCCCCCCCTCCACCGCAATATCAAGCGCACATGAAGATGAAAGCATAGCTTGAAATAATTTGACAGCCTAAAGGACACAAAACAGGACAGTGCAAGTGTGAACTTGGTGGTTTTTATGGAGTCTTACAGCCAGCATTCATTTTACAGCTTGCTTTCCAATTTATATGTGCGTAGTATTTGTCTTCGTGTATAAGTATAATACAGTCTACTTTGCGTCTCTGAAATGTCAGTGAGAACAACTTCACAGAAAGCTTTAAAACATCTTTCTGCATTAAGTACCAATGGGCATTTGAACATGAATCTTCTCAGTTCTGCAATTTCTTCCTCAGCAAAGTACAGCTTCCTTTTATTTCTCAGAATTATTTCAGAAATCTTAAAATAATTTGCATTGTATTTAATATGAAGATAATAAGCTAACTTTAAATAAACTTTTCTGTTTTCTTGTGTGTCTCGTTCTGCAGGTTAAAGTAGTGGGAGGAACGAAACCCAGAGATATCATTGGCTGGATAGACTTTTCAACATGAACCGTGCTTTTAGCAGGAAGAAGGGTAAGTAATTTAGCTTATGTTCCATGGGAAACATAAATACCCTGTATAATTTCTTTAGAATATCAAGAATTATACAAGGAAGTACTTAAGAATAATGGCACCTAATTAACTAGGTAGAGATGGGCAGCCTTCTATAAGATGTGCCGAGTAAAGCAATCTCGATTGATAGTTCTGGAGCTTTTTGGATCAGGAGGCTCATGTTATATCTCATAATGTTTTCTTTATTGAGAGGGATGTGTGTGTGCATGTATATATTTAAATACTGCCAAGGTTTAGGGCTGGGCTGGCCACTAAGTGCTGGACAGATGCTCTCTATTACACCCCTCCCCACGCCAGGAGGGGAAGAGAAGGAGAATAAGGGAGAGGGGCTTTATGGGTTGGAAAAGGAAACTAACAGATTTAATGAAACAGTAATACTAAACATGATAATTGTGTAAATAGGAAAAAATATAACACCAAAATAAAATCCTCCCCCCATCCCCCCCAGTGATGTTTACATCACCAGAGGCTCTGCAGAGCAGGGCAGTGGAAAAGTCCCAGACTGGACCCAGCAGCAGTGGGATGCAGGGGCTGGATTTAGGAACATGTGGATCAGGATCGGACGCAGACGAACCAGCAGAGTTCTGCTTGGACTTAGGCCATCACAGAAATACAGGGGGAAGAGAAGAGAAAGGATGGGACCCTTGTGATCCCTCAGCTTTATACTGAGTATGACATGTGTGGGATGGAATACCTCATTGGTCAGCTTTGGGTCATCTGTCCTGTCCGCTCCTCCCTGCAGGTGCATATACGGCACCCATGGTGTGACGGTAGCCTTGCCATGTTTACATAGCATACAAGCACTATCACTTGTAGAAGTGAACACCGTCTGGAAAAACGTGCAGTTAGTTTCGGAAAGTATAGTCACATAGAAGAGACTGAGCTGAAAAATAAAAACACTAAATAGAAAATTAGTTCTATTTAGCTCAAACTGGGACAAATACACACACTTTTCTTTACTGCACACACCAAAGGATGTGCTGGAGAGCTTTAGAACTTCTGAAGACTTAGAGACTTCTGTATTTATTATATATATTCACTGAGTTCTTATCCTTGGAGAAGCTATTTTAGGAAACTCTTATTATACTTGAACTTCAGTCGGCTGTCAACCAACACCCCCAGGTCCTTTTCTGCCTGGCAGCTCCAGCCACTCTTCCCCAAGCCTGTAGCGCTGCATGGGGTTGTTGTGACCCAAGTGCAGGACCTGGCACTTGGCCTTGTTGAAGCTGATCCAATTGGCCTCAGCCCATCAACCAGCCTATCCAAGTCCCTCTGCAGAGACATCCTACCCTCGAGCAGATCAACACTCCCACCCAGTTTGGTATTGTCTGCAAACTTTCTGAGGGAGCACTCAATCCGCTGAGAGAGATGTTAAACAGAACTGGCCCCAGAACTGAGCCCTGGGGAACACTGCTTATGACCAGCCACCAGCTAGATTTAGTTCCATTCACCACAACTCTGCTCGGCCATCCAGCCAGTTTTTATTCCAGAGAAGAGTAAACTTGTCCAAGCCATGCCCAGCCAGCTTCTCCAGGAGGATGCTGTGGGAGACGGTGTCAAAGGCCTTACTAAAGTCCAGGTAGACAACGTCCACAGCCTTTGCTTCATCCACTAGGTGGGTCTCCTGGTCATAGAAGGAGATCAGGTTCATCAGGCAGGACCTGCCTTTCATGAACCCGTGCTGGCTTAGGCTATTTTACTTTGAACAGATACTGTCTCTTGACTTCAGTGCAAGTTGATTTGACTACCAATTGCATGTGTTATAGAGAAGATCCTGTTGCAGAAATGTATGACTATACCAACTGTACAAAAACATCTATTCTGTTCTTCATTCATTGATCAATGAGTGCAGTTTACTCTATTGAATTAGTTTTTATAGATCTCTTTTTTTAAAGATCTCATTCCTTCTCTCATAAAAACAAATTGTAGAAGAACATTATGTATATTCTTGCTGCTTTATGACAAAGCTTGAGAAAACATTCATGCATCTATCCCAGTATCAGGGATGCTTTTGTATGTGATCCAGGTTTGGATCATGGTTTCTAAAGACGCCTCTTAACTTTTCCTTTAAAAAAAGGAGGAATTTTCTTTTCAAGTTTGGTAACATGCTCAGCTTGAAATGTCATGTTGTGAAAAGTCTGTATTGCAGATCAAAGTCTGTTAATCTTGAAACGTTTTCATCTTGACAAATTCAGTCTCTCTTAAATATCTTAGAGTTATGAATGTAATTCTTCTGTAAGAGACCTTTGTAAATGCTATATTTTCATGTATTTGCTTTTCTGTAGACAAAACATGGATGCACACTCCTGAAGCCTTATCAAAGCATTTTATTCCCTACAATGCAAAGGTAAGAACATACGAAGTTATTTTGTCCTCTTACCCTTAGAGCACAGCACATTCTATGTTTTAATTTGAAAACTGCAGAGACATGAATTAGCCAAATAAAATAGTGAGGAAAAACTTACTAAATGTCTGTTTTGCATATGAAAAATTTCTGTTTCTTAAATAATGGCCAATTGATTCTTGTTCTGAATGTTTTGATGGTTTTCTAGAAAGCAAACCACTGTTCCTTTTCTGCTTGATGCTGTGTTTCGTTTTAATGGATGCTAAGTGGATGGAAATGTTGAGTGCCAAGGAGTTTAACATCAGGCTGCATGCTTACAGTATTATAAAAATTAATAGCACAAACTTCTTCTGAACAATGGCAAAGGCAATGAGTAATGATCCTATCTGCTGAATATATTGCAATGTCCAATACTCCGGAAATATTGTAGAATAATAATGGAGTTTTTGCACAGTGAAAACCGGAGTCTTACTCATGCTTTCTTATACCAGTTACAATGCAGTTCTACAGTAGTATTTCAATTGATCTAATGGCATCTGTTCTGCTTCTGCTCCTGTTTAATGTGAGTTCTGTCCTCGCAGGACATCCTTGACCTCCCTGCTGTTGCTGCTAAGGTCTGGCAGAATACTCGCAGGGAGCTGCAATGTGCTGCAGCCTGCGTGGTTAAAAAAAAAGTTACCCATTTTTTCATGTGGAACACAGTAGAAAATTATTATTTAGAGCTGTCAGATACTCGATGCATTATTCCAAAGCAAGTGAAAAAATGTTCTGCTCTGTAACTGGAGTGTCAAGGGTATGGGATTTCCACATCCCCTTTTTTATTGAGAACTGGCATAAATTTTGTGCAGCTTTTATGAGGCTCGCTGGCATATACAGACATAACAACATTATTAGATCCCCAGGATGTTTCTACTTCAGTTCTCAAGTACCATTTTCATTAAGTTTTGCAGTATTGCTCTTTTTAAGAGGAAAGTGTGTATCTATTAGTACCTCATTTGGATTTTGTAATGTTTTGATTTTTAAAATATCCCACTGATTTCATCTCTTGTAACTAGATTGTGAAATAATGATTAAAAACTCAGGAAGCATTCATAAAGTGAGTACTGAAAAAAAAAACCTCACTGATTTTTTCTTTTCTTTTCCAAATGTTTGTGGTGTTCCACTTCCAATCCTATAACATTATATTCATATAACTTTTATATTTGTTGGGTGGAAGAGATAACACTTTATCTGGTTTATTTTAAAAGGTAATTATGTCAGTGAAGAATGGCATGTTCAGAAAATCAAATCAATTTGATGTCAAGCGATACCATGATAAAAAAAAGAAAAAAAAGTTCTTTTTCCATGGGCAAGTGAGCTGTATTCTGCTTCGAAGCTTCTTGAATACTAATTACCGTAGTTGAAGAACAGTGTTTCCTCTTCTTTATTAGATATAAGAATCATTTCTCTGACACCAGTCTTCCAAGATGATCAGAAGAAGGAGAGTTTACTAAGAGTGCTGGAAAAGATGGGGTTTTGTTTGCTTGCTTGATTCCTAAGACATCTTTAAGAATTAAAGAAAGCTTCTTGATTAAGTGCAGCTCATGAGTTGACTGTTACCTTATAGAAAACTATCCTAGCAAAGTTAAGAATTCCTGTTTCTGTGTCTGTAATGTCATTGTATGCTGCCATGGCAAAAGAGTTCAGCATTATCATGTTAGTCAAGGACAAAGGAGGTAGAAATTAGTTTGGAGCAAAATAAACTTTATTCATGACATCGAAAATGTCTGTGAAATTGTATCTGCTTTTATAAGATACTATAGATATTTTCCAGTACAAAAGAATAACTTCAATACTTTCCCATGTGTCTTTTTTATTATATATACTGTATATAAATAAATCCATCACAGTGTCTTCCACAACTTGTAAAGGTGGTTTACATTGAACAGAGGAAGGTTCTAATGGTTCTGTGTCCCACCTTCAGTCTGGAGAAGCTATTGCAAGCTGAATGAATTGCGCAATTCCACACTGAACCGGCACATGGACACTCTTGGCTGTTCTTGTACGTGTTGTTTTGAAAGAAAGAACATGAAGCCTGCGCTCAGATTCCTGCCTAACAATGACATCATCTGGGAAATATCTTCCTGAAGGAACAGGCTGTTTCTGAATGACATCATGGCCTGTTTATTTATGTGGCTTAGAGGTGCACCCCTAATTAAGCTGCCTCACTCCCTTAAAGAAGCTCTGAGTTAATAAAAGTGCTCCAAATTTTAGAAAGATTTGTCTTACTGGTAAAGTGGAATGCTTTTGCCAGTTCTATGAACTAAGATTGATTTTGTTATCAAATACTTGACAGCTTGGCTTGTTTCTTCATAGGAGTGTTTTGTCATTTCTGTTCAGTTTTCATTGTTCTGGGGGAGTTTTTGTTTGATAGACTGAGTATCTGGACAGATGGAGCTTAAGAATACTAAGTTGAAGCTTTAACTTGCTATATTTTGTGAAAAAAGCCAGATAGCCTGCAAAATGCTAATACAGAGCAGACCAGTACATGCTACAATTAAAAGAACAGTGGGATTATGAAGAGCAGCAGCTTCATACAGCAGGACAAAATAGAGCCAAAACCTAGGACAGCGGTTTTGCACGTCTTGTGCAGGTTGTTACAGTGCTAACTCTTAAGAGCTGTGAGCGCTTGGGCTTTTGATCTTGCTGTTCCTCTCATTGTAGCTTTGTACTGGGTTGGGTGTTTGTGAGGGGTAAGGGTCTGTCCTTTATGAAATGCTAAAGAAAATGAACTGTAACCTCGATTTGGGTAGACTATGTAGGTTTATACAAGCAGTAACAATGATCACATTGTTTTCCTGCAGTGCAGGGAACTTCCTCTAGACTTGCCAGTGTTGCTAGCTGGCAGCTGTGGACATCGAGTGGGAATTGGAGCAAAGGTGGTCTCGGTTCTTAAGTTTCTAACGGCCCATTGGACATCTTTGCAAGAGGGTCTGTAGATGTAGAGCTGTTTGTACTACCTCACTACATTTGAGTGGAATATAGGAATTGTTGAAGTTGTCTTATAGTTAATGTAAATTAAATCACCATATTGGCATCTGGTTTATGAAAAAAAAAGGCAAACAAGATGTCAACTTTTTTACATTAAAGTATTTGAAAATAACTAGGACTTGGTGAAAATAGCATTTCAATAAATTTGAGGGCTTAGTCTAACTTTACTATTTCCATAAAGAAGTGATGTTTG